>NC_056739.1:1485084132-1485216632 GCF_019279795.1 Protopterus annectens
CTAGTGATACTGATTATATCATGTCTTTCCTCTCCTTTCTGGTATCTAGTGGTTCTGCTTATATCATGTCTTTCCTCTCCTTTCTGGTATCTAGTGGTACTGCTTATATCATGTCTTTCCTCTCCTTTCTGGTATCTAGTGATACTGCTTATATCATGTCTTTCCTCTCCTTTCTGGTATCTAGTGATACTGATTATATCATGTCTTTCCTCTCCTTTCTGGTATCTAGTGGTACTGCTTATATCATGTCTTTCCTCTCCTTTCTGGTATCTAGTGATACTGCTTATATCATGTCTTTCCTCTCCTTTCTGGTATCTAGTGATACTGCTTATATCATGTTTCCTCCCCTTTCTGGTATCTAGTGATACTGCTTATATCATGTCTATCCTCTCCTTTCTGGTATCTAGTGGCACTGCTTATATCATGTCTTTCCTCTCCTTTCTGGTATCTAGTGATACTGCTTATATCATGTCTTTCCTCTCCTTTCTGATATCCAGTGGTACTGCTTATATCATGTCTTTCCTCTCCTTTCTGGTATCTAGTGGTGCTGCTTATATCATGTCTTTCCTCTCCTTTCTGGTATCTAGTGATACTGCTTATATCATGTCTTACCTCTCCTTTCTGGTATCTAGTGGTTCTGCTTATATCATGTCTTTCCTCTCCTTTCTGGTATCTAGTGATACTGCTTATATCAGGTCTTTCCTCTCCTTTCTGGTATCTAGTGATACTGCTTATATCATGTCTTTCCTCCCCTTTCTGGTATCTAGTGATACTGCTTATATCATGTCTTTCCTCTCCTTTCTGGTATCTAGTGATACTGCTTATATCATGTCTTTCCTCTCCTTTCTGGTATCTAGTGATACTGATTATATCATGTCTTTCCTCTCCTTTCTGGTATCTAGTGGTACTGCTTATATCATGTCTTTCCTCTCCTTTCTGGTATCTAGTGATACTGCTTATATCATGTCTTTCCTCTCCTTTCTGGTATCTAGTGATACTGCTTATATCATGTTTCCTCCCCTTTCTGGTATCTAGTGATACTGCTTATATCATGTCTTTCCTCTCCTTTCTGGTATCTAGTGGCACTGCTTATATCATGTCTTTCCTCTCCTTTCTGGTATCTAGTGGTACTGCTTATATCATGTCTTTCCTCTCCTTTCTGGTATCTAGTGATACTGCTTATATCATGTCTTTCCTCTCCTTTCTGGTATCTAGTGGTTCTGCTTATATCATGTCTTTCCTCCCCTTTCTGGTATCTAGTGATACTGCTTATATCATGTCTTTCCTCTCCTTTCTGGTATCTAGTGGTACTGCTTATATCATGTCTTTCCTCTCCTTTCTGGTATCTAGTGATACTGCTTATATCATGTCTTTCCTCTCCTTTCTGGTATCTAGTGATACTGCTTATATCATGTCTTTCCTCTCCTTTCTGGTATCTAGTGGTACTGCTTATATCATGTCTTTCCTCTCCTTTCTGGTATCTAGTGATACTGCTTATATCATGTCTTTCCTCCCCTTTCTGGTGTCTAGTGGTTCTGCTTATATCATGTCTTTCCTCCCCTTTCTGGTATCTAGTGATACTGCTTATATCATGTCTTTCCTCTCCTTTCTGGTATCTAGTGATACTGATTATATCATGTCTTTCCTCTCCTTTCTGGTATCTAGTGGTTCTGCTTATATCATGTCTTTCCTCTCCTTTCTGGTATCTAGTGATACTGCTTATATCATGTCTTTCCTCCCCTTTCTGGTATCTAGTGGTACTGCTTATATCATGTCTTTCCTCTCCTTTCTGGTATCTAGTGATACTGCTTATATCATGTCTTTCCTCTCCTTTCTGGTATCTTGTGGTACTGCTTATATCATGTCTTTCCTCCCCTTTCTGGTATCTAGTGGTGCTGCTTATATCATGTCTTTCATCTCCTTTCTGGTATCTAGTGGTTCTGCTTATAACATGTCCTTCCTCCCCTTTCTGGTATCTAGTGATTCTGCTTATATCATGTCTTTCCTCTGCTTTCTAGTATCTAGTGATAACAGCCTCACCTCATCTAATCTCTGGTTATACCTTTTTGTCTGTATCCTGCATACCTTTTTTGTAGCTTTCCTCTGGAGTTTTTCCAGCTGTATAATACCCTTCTCATAATATCACCTCCAGAACTGCATGCAGTACTCAAGGTATATCTGGAGTAGGGTCCGACCACATAGAAATAGTACTTCTTGGCTTTTTGGGTCTGTCTGCCTGAGGATACACCCCAGTATCCTGTTTGCTGTTCCTATTTACCTCTCTGGCTACTCTTGGTTGTCTAACCCAGTTAAGGTAAACACTCCCAGCCCCTACCGCTACTTGGCCACCTTCAGGTCCACTCCTTCATATAATACCTCACACCAGGGTTGTTGTGGCTCATACAGTACTTTACAGTTGTTTGGATTGAACTTCACTGGATGGAGGAGGGTTGTAAACTGGCTTTTCCCCTGTAAAATAAGTTTTTATGCAAAATATGGCATTTTTAAAGGTGTGCAACTGTGTGTAAGTTAGATTTGTTAGATGTCTGACTGGTCATATTAACTCAGTTACGGATCAGCTTTAAAGTATGCTGTTTTAAGCCTATAAAATGCTTTTTTAATGGTCTTTGCATGAGCATAATGGCTTTTGTGGTAGCTAATAAATGCTCACTTTTATAAATTGAAAGAGACTCTTGGAATGCTTGAAACATGATTCATGAGTAGGCTAATAAATTGCATAAATTAATAACTCATTTCATTTACTTTACAATTTCTTTTATAAATTAATTTACAAACCACAGCACCAAAAAACCTTGACCTGTGAATTGTGAAAGTAGAAATGTCAGGAATCACATTTAACTTAAAGTGCTGTTGTAGTACTAGTAGGAACAGATGCCACACAACCCTCTGAATGCACTGAAAAAAGTTAGCTGGTAGGGTAAACTTTAATTAAGCTGGTTCCGTGAGGGACAAATAGCACTGCAAAAGAGCAAAGAAGAAAATTAATGTACAGTCTAAGATAACAAGATGAGTTCTTCAGTTTGTATTAGGTTTCAGTGCTACCATTCCTAGAGGGATAATAGAAATACACACCATATTACTTCTGATATGTAGTTTATAATAATTGCTGAATACTGCTGTTATATAGTTAAGCCATAATATTTCATTGATACAATTTCAAACATAAATTGCATCTTCTATCCACTAGTTCCTACCCAAATGATACCCGGTGTATGTTCCTTAGCATAGGACTTTTAATTGAGCATACCAAGATATTATATAACAGTAAATATAACAATCCAGAGACCGAACCTGGCCTTAAAACTTGATAACCTTTAAGAATGAAGTTTAATCTTTAAGCCCGTTATTATAATCTCCCTGCTACATTAGGCACATTTAAGGAAAGGTGGGCGTGTCATGTTTCCAGAGATGCTGCTGGATATTTAAGTAATACAGACTGTTTTTCTTCTCAGCATATACCTGTTTTAGGTAATGCCCTTTATTTTCCCAGTGGATGACTGTGTGCATGGTGTTGAATACAAAACAATTTTAAAAATGCAGTAATGGCTGTCCATCAGGTCCTAGTACATGAAGTAAGTCAGCTCATACTGTCAACACGTTTTTTTTCAGAGTTTTGCTTAGGCTAACTGAATGTAAAATATCATAGTCATTCTGAGCCAAGGCTTCCCAAGCTCAGGTGTGTTTTAAGGTGTATATTGTCTATAACTCAGAGAGAAGGCTTTTACTCCATCCCCTTAATTTGTGGAAAAACCCAGAGGTTGCTGCAATTAGGGAAATATTTTCAGGTTAGTAGACTTTTGGGTGTAAGCAGCTGTGCTATTTTCAGTCATGATCACTCCTAAAAAGTTCTACTCTAATATTTTCTCATAAGCCATGTGTGTAAGTGATGAATTCACATTCTTTTCTAAATGACTCTCATTTGTATTTGACAGAATGATAAATTCAGTTCTTCAGTTCCTTGATACAGCTTAATAGTTCTTATAAATGATATGGCCTTAATGTTAAGGATATTAGTATTCCTCACTGAAATGCAGGGTAACAGAACTTTTGGGTAACAGGACATTAACATGTACATTAAAACCTAGATGGAAATTCTGAAAAACATGAAATACAACAGATTTTCTCTAATGAAAATGTGTCCAGAGTATAAATGAGTCCTTCCTTTGCCTATTGAAACAAGCAGGCACTGAAATCAATAAGCAGCTAGTATGTTAAAGTGTATGCTTATTTATATAATAAATTAAAGAAGCAAGCCTCATTCAACAGACCTTGTGACACAAAAGACCACATACTTTAAGTCCTGGGGGGGGGGGGGGGGGTGGGGTAGGTGAAAGCAGAGAGCAAATATATTAAACATACAGTCACTCAAATGTCTTTAATTTCACCTACAACACCAGAATATGGGCTTGCAGCTGGAAACCTGACTAGACCCACACTTGCAAACAAAAAGAAGTTTGAGTGTGTGTGTGTGTGTGTGTGTGTGTGTGTGTGTGTGTGTGTGTGTGTGTGTGTGTGTGTGTGTGTGTGTGTCTGTATATGCATATGTGTGTGTGTAAAAGGCAAAGAAGTTATGTGCATATGTGCATTTACACGTGTTTAGAAGCATCTAGGAGAAGGTTAGCATGATGTTTTTGCTAAGTTTAATGTCAGTTCACTGACTGGCTACCTTTAAAACCTAATTTTAAACTTTTTTTCTTTGTATGGCAGCAGGAGAAAAGGTCCTAAAACACACCATCTTTAACTTTTTTCTAAAGACAAATGAACAGACTCTGGAGCAGAAAAGCCTTCTCAGTTCAGAAGTGTGAAGCACAACTCAGCAGTCTTGTTTATTTCTCATGCTGATGCGGTTTTCTGGATTGCTGACATTCAGGATGCTAAAGTTTACATTAATACTGAGAGAGAAACTTTTAATTATCAAACATTGGACCTGATTCCAAAAGACTTGCTCAGAGAGTAAGTGACCACTAACAATGAGAGCAGACTGACAGCAGGTCTTTTGGAATCTGGGCCCCAAACTAAGCCTATTTATTGACAGGCCTTCACCGAAGTAAGTCACTTACATTGAGATCAGGTCTTTCAGAATCTGGGCAGACTTATACTGAGAACAACTCTTTTAGAATCTGTTCCTTAGTACTGTAAATTTATTAAGCAATAACCAATGCCTGGGTGTGGGTAATGCTGGATTTACCCACGGTTGGTGTGGGTTGGTCACAAGGGCGAAGCCCGAGTGACCAAACAAAGACAACCGTGGGTAAATCCAGCATTACCCACACCCAGAAGTGGGTTATTGCTATTATACAATGACATTATTTAAGAAAAAAAATACTTGCTTTTCTTAAATAATGACATTGTATAATGCCTCCTTGCTGTCCTTCCATGGCTCGTAGAGATCCTCTTCCTATTTCTGATGTACTGGGCATGCGTATGGGACTTGCGTCCCCATGTATACCCAGTACATCAGTGCTTCAAAAAGTAAGCAATGGAGAAAAGATCTCCGTTGCTCTGTTTTGTTCCTTTTCCTTTTTTTAAATAAAAAATATAGTTTGGGGCAATTTAGGGTTAGGAGAGCTGCAATCCCGACTCTTCAGCTATGAGAATGCGTTCTATACCATCAATTTATATTAAAGTCTACAGATAAAAAATACAGATTAGAAGTCCAAGCTTAGCTTAAGCATGCCTTCAGAATCATGAGGCTTACTACCAGTCCATGTTCCACAATAACTATTAATGCATTACCACAGAAATTCAAATACACACTATTTTAATATTAGAAATACTAAGACTAAACACAATTTTATAAAAATGTTTTCACAGAATTTGTAGGTTTATCACACTGACCAACCCCATCACTCAACACTCTACCCTCCTAAGCACAACACTGGATAAGAAGAGCAGGAGAAAAGATAGGTGACACGCTTAGGATATTAAGCTGCTGCTTGTCTCAGGGAGCCTTGAGATGATAAAAGATGCGGACTCCGTGAGATGAATGTGGGGGCATTAAGGGAGAATATGGACACTAGGGATAGATTGTATGGTTAGTTAAGAAAGGGCAGAAGGGGTCTAGACAGGTGGAGGATGCAACAAGAGTTTGGTAGACTGGATGATGTAGGAAACGTAGGGGAGAAAGACAGAACATGGAAGAACATGGTAGGAGGTTGTGAAAGATGTATAGCGTAGTGGAGTGGTACAGGGTAAGTTGGAGATGTTTCTCTTTGCTTAAAATACCTTTTCATATACAAGGTGACTAGAAGAATGTTCTTTTGTTCACAGGCCCAGTGTCTAAGGTTATGTGGCAAGCCGTCTTAACAATTTAGAAAGGGAGGCAGGCCATACTATAATTAAGATGGGATATAGACCTAGCATAGAATTTCTAACTGGAATGAAGGCATCTTAAACCATAGTGATGTCACAAAACTGTACCACATAATACATCAGACAGTTTGCTGCTACCTGTAGCTTTCATACCTGTATTTGTCAGCCCTTGTCAGAGAGGTAAATGAGAACAAAAGGCTGCTATGTCATATAGCCATTGTGCTTAACTTTCAGCATTAGGCTTAAGGTGGTACTCACTTTTGCACAGCAGTCGTGCAAAAAACACAAATGTTTAGAATGCAGAGGAAACAAGGTCTGATGGTTACCTTCTTTTTTATATTTGACTTAGGTCATAAATGACAAAGACAGCCACAATGTAGAATGCATTACATCCAGCCAACAAAGCTTACAGACTGCAGAGGTCATTCTAAAACAAGATCTGAATGTAATAAAACATAATTACATGAGGCATATCCCCCAACAGAGGGATAGAGCAAGTTTTTATGAAATTTGTTAAAATATGTGATATTAAGGACAAACCTCTTTGTAAAAAATCTGTTTATATTTTAAAGTTCAATACTATGGTACCTGTATGCTTAAATTTAGAGATTAGTTGGAAACAATTACTATGTAATTGAATAATTAATTGATGAATGGTGTTATATAAAGTCTGTGTCAAGCTGTGTGTTTTGTATTACTCCTGGAAGGCTGTAAGCTGAGGTGCTAGAGTTTTTTTTGTTTTTGTTTTTTTAATTTTAACCTGTGTTTGTGCTGTGGCAAGTTTTGGATATCCCCCAACAGAGACTGATTTGAAGTTTGTTTGAAAACATTAAGGTAAAGTTTAGTGTTTATGACAAGAAAACAAACCACAAGAAAATCAATTATTTGCACTCATTGTTATCATCCCTGCTAGTTCTAGCTTTTATATCTGCTTCTGGAACAACTTCTCAGTGGTGATATGAATGAGCTGGGGTAGATGAGAGGAGTGACATGCTGACATGACACTATACTTTACTAAAGTTGACTGTTTCAGAAATAAAGGTCACATGAAATAGTAAGTCATTTTATATCCAGAAATAAAACAGTGGTGCCACCAACAGTGAAGAATCTAAGAGATACAAAGACTACAGGAGTATCTTTCCACATGCCTGCTTCAAATCTAGACTAGGAGCAGTTTGTCTTCTTCTCTTATCTGTGCAAACCAGGAAGGTTTAGTCAGTTACTGGCTGGCAGCATGTTGTTATAGTTAAGGGGCTATAAACTATTTCCAGCAGAGATCAGTTTGATGTTCACAACCTCAGCTTCCTTACTGTATATCATATCATATATATCGTATCATATATTATCATTCTCATATCATAATCGTATCTTGCAGAACTTTAAGTATCAGTGTTTTCTTCTGAAGCTAGCTGTGCCACAGAAAATCAACTGTTAAACCAGCAATCTTTTTCTTTTTGTTTTGGTTTCACTTAGGCATTTATGGCTTTGTTATTGGACCAAATACCTCAGAGTCATGTGAGTTCTTATCCCTCTTCTATTTAAAAGTTGTTCAGTAATTATGTCAGTGCTAATGACTGCAGTGTTTATGTGCACACACACACACACACACACACACACACACACACACACACACACACACACACACACACACACACACACACACACACACACACTGCACTGGCAGAACACATACAAGCAGTCTTTGCTTGCAATTTTCAGGGTTTTCTCTAAAACAAAACGTAGTTTTAAACCAGACTTTTTCTTCACTTTGCTCTTTGCTAATTAACTCCATTTCTGCAGCTGTAGTTCTGTGCCCTTGTGCTTGTGTATGTGGATTTTAGTTCCAGGTCTCCTTACCATTCCTCTTGTTTCTCTGTCCATTTATGGTTTTCTTTTTGAACTTCCAGTCTTCTTCCTCTTTTACAGTATGCAAGTGTAATCCACAGACACAAACAACACCTACCTAAGTGACCAACACACTAAGGATTTAAATTAAATATATAATTTAATTTCTCACAACAGACAGACTGATTGCTGCTTTTACTCATTCTCCATTTTCTAAGCATAATGATCATCTGATCCTGAAGCAAATCTTTAAAATCTCAATCTCTCTCTTTATGCATTTCTCTACTAGTTGCTGGCATCCCTGCAAAACCAGTCAATCTATTAAAAAGTGCTTATCAGCTTCATTGATGGTCATAGAATTACAGCTGACATATGTATTCTCATGTGCATGACATGCCAGTAATCATTGGTTTGATTCTGACAAATACTGCCTACTGGCAAAAATAAAGCACCCTGCTGGACCCCTTGCACGAATAGGCTATTCAACAAAAGGAAGTAAATTCTCTCCAAAGAAAAGAAGGAACAGTCAAAACAATGCAAAAAGACACTCACCGTTCTACACAAACAGATTAGAGAGCTGGTCAAATCAGCCTAAGCAAATTATGACACAAAGATAGCCTCCCAGGTGAAAGATAACTATAAGGCTTTTTTAATTATGTTCGTAATATCAGGGGAAATGCTCAGCAATGTCTTGATTTAATCATAAGCGGCAACACTTACACCCAGCCTGAAACTATAGCAAATCTGCTGGTTGACAAGTGCAGTTCAAACTTCTCACCCCCCTCACCTCCTACCACACCCAAATAAATACCTGCAACCATCTCCTACCAGTCATTACAGGGGAACAGGTTTTTACTGCGCTCGCTAAAGCCAAAAACACAGCCTCCATGGGTCTCGACAGTGCCCCAGGATGCTTCGTAAATAGCTTAAAACAGAGTCTATCAGAATCACTTGAAACTCTCTTTAACCAAAGACTTTGTCGCAGAGGAATAGAAGACTGAAACAGCCATCCCTATGCACAAAGAGGACTCATCAACTGACCCAGGGAACCACAGACCCATAAGCTTGACTAATCTTATCCGCTAGGCTATGGAATGAATTATCATGGACCTGATCAATAACAACATAGGAAATCTCCAAACACTGAATCAGACTTAATCTGGCTTTCTCAAAGGGTGGTCTTGCCTGCTCAATCTGGTGGACTTATTCAAGAAATTTACCAGGGCTATGGATGAAGGTAAAATGGTAAACATCACTTATTTAGATCTGACCAAAGATTTTAACACAATCCCCCACTCGGGATCATAGAGCAACTTACTGCATTAGGCATAAACCCTTACATCATCAGGTGAATAGCAAACTAGCTCACTGACAGGACACCTGTCCAGATAGGCAAATCCACTTCCAATAAGAAACCTGTTACTAGTGGTGTTCCACAGGGCTCAGTGTTGGAACCCCTCCGGGAAAAATTATACAAGGATTATGCGTTCCATTGACCTGAACCTTATTTATGACTGTAAGAGAATTTGCTGGACTGAGAGATTCATATCTCAAAGGCTACCTCACATATGGAATAAACTTCCCATCTTCGTAAAACAAAACCCGAACCTCACTCTCTTCAAAAAGAATTTGGATTAATGGATGGGGAACCATAAATTCACTCCCAGGGTATTGCTCATGTCCCTTATAGACAGAAGCAATTTGTAAAATGACTCAGGGCTCAAACACTCATAGACCCACTACTCTGATACTACCCCATCCCATATATGGGGAATTAAGATATAATATTGTCATATCCTGGGTATTATTGGCTAGGCTTATAAAGGCTCTTGCACCATTAGCCTAGTAATCAACTATGAACCTATGCAGTATTTTGGGTATTCACTAGCTAGTTATAGCTGATATGTTTTGTTTTAAAAAGCTGTGAAGTGTGTTCAGTTAATATAAAGTGCAACGTGGTTCTGAGCATTCCCCAGTATTGCTCTTTCTGCTGTGCTATCAGGCTACAGTTTCTAAGCTGGAATAATAGAATAATTTATGTTGCTTTGACTTTGATTCCAAGTTATAGCACTTTTCTTATTTCATAGATGAGGTCCAAATAATAATGATAATAATAATAATAATAATAATAATAATAATAATAATAACATCAGCAACAAACATCAGTATTTGTGTCAACCTGAGGAAGAAATAAAAGAGGAAAATAAGAATTATATGTACTTTGCATGTGTAAATCCAATCCTAGAAGGAGCACTGTGAAAGACTGCAACGTTGTTTTTTTTTGAAAATAAGATTACCAATGAAAAGAGAAAACAAAATTCCTTTCTATATTTCTGGAGCTGAAATCTACAGCTTAATGAACAATCTAAGTACTGAAAAACTGACCCATATGCCTCCAATGAGCATGTTTTAAAATCAATTTAACTGTAAACCTAATGAGATACTAGAGAGATACAAAATCATGTCTTGTACTGGAAAGCCTGCTGATTCAGTGACTGAGTATGTAGATGAATTGAGAAAATTAGGACAAAACTATAATTATGGACAAACCTTATGATAAGGGCTGAAAGACAAGATGATGAATATATACACAAAATGTTGATATCAGAAAATAATCTGCCATTTGAAAATGTCTTAATTATTATTTAAGCTGTGAAAACAGAAAAGGTTTGCAAGTTAGTTAGTTGGCAGTGGTATATAATAGAGAACAAAGATTTTGTGCCAAGAGTATGTAATGCAAAAAAGTTAAAAATATGTGCCTTGGTTAAAAACCTATAGCTCCAAAATATAATTTTTGAGGCTTACAGTCAACTGCTTGCATCATTCAAGCACTAGCCATACTTGGTCAAGAATAATAGCTCAAGATGACAGTTGCTCGTGTAATGCTATTCACTTCACAAATCAGCAAAATTAAAGAATTTGTCAGGTAGTGTTTAGTTACTGGTTTAATCTTACAGGCTCCCTGAGAAAGACTGATGCAGGTTTTACACTGCTAGTTAGTAATTGTTCTTTCTTGGAGATACTGTGACCTCAAAATGAGAATAATAAAACAAGGGTATATAGGAATGGGGTCTCCCACTTGGAGGGTGCAGGAGGCTTGTCACTGCAGAAAACACTATTTAAAATGCTTTGCTGGTTGTCTTAATTGTTTATAACTTGATGTGCTAAAATATATATGAAATGAGGATTTGTGTATTATAGCTCTGATGTAGATACACTTATTACCGATAAATTATGATACAAGTTCCAGTGTTTCAAGGACTTGTAGTGGATCCTAATTTTATATAAGAAAAATACCAGTACTGTGATAGTTGAACACATAGCAAATGTCTATTAAAATGAGGGAAAAATGTTGCCAGAATGTAGAAAAAATATAGCTTTGTGATGTATGAGGATTATACTGAGAGCATTTATTCATTCTTTAATTCTCCAGTTATTGACTTAAATCCAATTATGGGTTTTAGAGGACCTTATCATAGTACTCAGCGGGTACAAAGCAGAGGAATTAAACCTGAATGAGGTTCCAGTCCATCCTTGGGTGTATATACTTAACCTCTCAACACATACATACAGTTGATAATTTGTAGGAATGCCAGTTCACCCACAGCAGATCTATAAGATGTGGAAGGAAGCACTACCACTCTGTAAAATATATGCAGACTTCAGATAGAAGGCACCCAAAATTAGAACAAAACTAAACTGGTGGACCAAGCACTGTGAGGCATCAACTCTTAACTGTTATGAAGCTGTGCTGCTCATAGTGGGAGCAGCGTAACTGTAACCATGTGAATGTACTGAAATTCAGGGAAATAAGTAACAGAATTTTGCAACCAGCTCATCTTGCCTTGAACATGTATACAGATAAATATCTAAAATTGTGGGAACTGCTAATGTGAAAGTTGTATACAAGGAACAAAAAGAAGCATTACATTTAATCATAGTTAAAGGTACTTACCCAAACTTTTTGGGGCAATCTTGACTGAACAAAATTCATTTAGGTATGGAGCAAACAAAGGCTTAACATGGTGAAAGTGAGGATTTAGGGAAAATGTGTACTAAACATTAAGTTGTATTTAAAGAAAAAATAAATATTTTAAAAGGAATTCGGGATAATATTTGTGTTCCAGCAGATGGCAAACCTAGATTTTTCAGGCCATATTTTTTTTTTTTTTTTTTATTTTTAATTTCACCAGTGCTGAAATATTAAGTAGCTTATCTATTCCACAAAACATAAGCTTAAAAATAACTAGTTGTATACTGCTGTTAGGTGTTATGAACATTGCAGCAGTGTGTAGCAAGCAAATTTAACACTGGATTGTTAGGGAAGTAGCATTATCATAAGTGCATGAACACATGTTAATGGCATGATATAAAATAACTGAGCCAATATTTATCCCACACTATTGCAGATGCCTACAACTAGGTGAAAGGAAGGTTTTCTGTCATGGAGCTCTGCAGTCACAACCACAGTGTTTTTCTATAATACTGAATAACAACAAACTGGGAGCTGAAATAGTGTTGGACACTCTTCTTTATAACAAAATTAAGCGCTTTCAGCCTGGTATCTAGATTTCTTCAGAATAACCAAGTCAATCACATTAAACCTATATAAATGCTTCTTCAACATACATTAAACTATCTTGCAAGGTCACTGACTGAATAATTAACAACTAAATTATAATCAATTAAATATGAAAAAACAATTAATATATAAAAACACAGGGAAGTAAAAAAAAAAAAAAAAAAAAAAAAAATGACCAAAAAAATGAAATAAAATTAATCATCTAACAATCATGCAGTTAATTCATGTTACAAAACCAAGTAAGGTCCTACTAACAATATAGTACCATTTATAGTATATTATATATATAAAAAGTTACAGTAAAAATAAAGTTCAAAATTCATATATAACCATCTCTTTATTACGTTTCAAATATGAATACAGTAAAAATCCAATAAATTTGTTGCATAAAAAATTATGTTTTTAATCTTAGAACACTACTAACAGAAACCATATAATTTAAACCCTAGACCTAGGTTGCATTGGTCAGCAATTCTTTTAGCTCTAATAAATCACTAACAGGACCACATCTAAAGTAACATGATCTGTATCATAAAATTTAAAACTATGACAGTTTTATATCTATCTATATATATATATATATATATATATATATATATATATATATATATATATATATATATTAAGGTACTGTTCATCTTTTTTCATAATGTCATAAAGATGATTATAAATCCTAGCTTTAAGAGGTTGTATAGTTTTTCCTGTATAGAATCTAGGACATTGTTGGCACTGCGCCATGTAAATAACAGCCTTACTAAAACAACAATACTTTTTCGGTTATTTAACTTTACCATCATTTTTGATATAAAAAGAGGGGCGTTCTAATATGGAACTACATTGTTTGCAGTATCCACATTTTTCATACTCCTGGCTGCTAGGAAAGTATCAATTATTTTAAGCAACACCTTAAAACAAATATTCTTGTAAACAAAATTAGCCTTTGCACTTAAAACTCTCTTATATTCTTTATTAGCTGAAAAATGGTCCAAATTCTTGTTCACAACAACCCTAATATTATTAAAATACGAATTATATGTAAGAATAAGTGCTTTGTCATATCTTTTGGTTGTAACAACATTAATTTCCTTATTCCAGGTTTGTTTACCCTCCCTCACAAGGGTAAAACAAGCCATTCTCTTTTTTTGTTTTTACCTCATTCATCAATCGGCTGATAAAACTGGTCAAATACCCGTGAAGTTCAAACATTGTAGTAAATTTAGAACATTCTTGGATAACTATATTTTCCTGTGAAATCATTTGGGACAGCCTAATCAGTTGTCCCTTAACCAATGATCTCTTTTGGTGCATAGGGTACCAACTGCAAAAATGAAATAAGGAATTAGAATATGTAGATTTCCTAACAATATTAGTTTCAAAGCAACCTGATTCTCTGTTCTTGTAGATGGTTAAATGCAGATAATCTCAAAATAAGAACAATTGATGGTAAAGCTTAAAAACTCAGTTGTTGAGTTTAAATACTGAAGAAAATCATTCAGTTTATTCATGTTGTCAGTCCAGAACAGAGCAATATCATCAAGAAAACAGTTGTACAGTTACTGATGATTGTTACAGGAGGAAGAAAAAACATATCAACGGGCTAATACACGACTAGGAAAAACAGGGGCACGAGCTGTGCTCATGGCCACTGCAGTTTGCTGCCTAAATATTTGCCCTTAAAAATATAAAATTATTTTCAAGTAATATACCCATCAATATCTTTAAGGTTTTAATTAGATTATCATCTATATTGGTGTTAAAATATAACAATTCATAAAACCAATTTAAACCTGTGTCGTGCAGAATGACTGAAAACATGTCTTTAACATCTATAGTAACAAAAGTAATGTTCTTATATTACAAAGAATTAGATATTATGACAAAAAAATCCCACAAATCTTTGTATAAATGTGTAATGCTATTGACAATCTATTTCAACTGACAATCTAGGAATTTTGCTATAGTAAAAGTCTTAGAAAATTTTGCATCTACAATCAGACATAAGGGGGGGGGGTCGGTTAAATAAGAAGATTGTGTCATATAAAAGCATAATACTTTGAATGCCTTTTGGCTTAACTGAAAAGCATATTATGACTTCTATTACAATATGCAAGTTCACTTTAAATGTGCAATTATTGATAACTAAATTTTGAATGCTTTTATAAACTTACAAATATAGGGAATCAAACTACCATTTTTTTTACTATTTGCTGAAAAAAAAATGATTTTTCTTACGTTTGCTAATTTTGCTTTCCTGAATTCAAGAAACTGTTGGTTGCTGTTCTATATGTATGGTGGTCTGTCTTGTTTTAGGATTTGCAAAATGAAGTAAAGCTGTGCAGTAAATGTCAATCGACTGGCAAATCATCACCAAATATATATTTACAACCAACCGAATAACTTAAAAGCCATTGTCTGCACTGTACATTGAGTATGCAGTTTCATTCTTTGGAAAATATTTCTAGTTTTGATAGCTATCCAGTTATAATAGCTGGATGTGCATGTCTTAAATTCTTATACTTTACACAGAACCATTAGAAAGATGAGACAAAGTATTAGTATACTATGTATTCCAAAAATGCTAACATCTGATTACAGATCTTGTTTTATCACTGTGGAATATACAAACTTTTATTTACTTACTTAAACTTTGTTGACCACATAAGCCCCACTGAGTCAGTGACCCCTTTCCAAGAGAGACCCAATGTAGCAATCATACTGATTACGGGAAATTTGGCCAGTGCATAGGTAAACATCCCTTACTCTTTTTGAAAAGTGCCATGGGATCCTTTGTATCCACCTGAACTACCAACAACTCAGGCAGATGGGGCTTCAGTTTAACATCTTATCTGAAGAAAAGCACACTTAGGAATGCAGCACCCTTTAGACTGCATTGCAGTATCATTAGTGGAAAAGTATTTCAGCTACCAGGTGTGGAAATAAAACGCACGGTCTTCTGCACCCAAGGCAAATACACTGCCTGTTGAGCTATTGAGCGTACTTAGGTAAGTATTGCTCCGTATTCTACTTCATTTAATGGCTCGCTGGGGGCAGCTTACAGACTCTACAGGAAAGGATAAAGAAGTGAATGGTAGGAATGGGAACAAGACTGCTGTGATTCTTGTTCAAGTGTGAAATCATGCCTCATATGAAAACAGGTGTGTCTCCAGCACAAGTTCTTACATCAAGGTGGCTGCAGTCTGCATGTGACTTGATTTTGTCAGATATGAAAGCAAAATCCAGCTTGGCTAAAAGGCACAGAAATGGGCATTTGACAAACTTAACAAAGCTGAGATATTGTGCCAGAACAATCACCCTATAAGACATTTCCCTTTTTCTGATTATATACAACAAAAAAGTATATTGTACATAGCAGGGTAAAAAGTGCAAAAAAGGAAGAATGGCATTATAAGCATAGTCCCAATGCTGCTCTTCTTGCTAGAGATTATTTGCACTTTTTGCAGAGATACTTTTGTTTTTGTGCTATGTTAAATCAGTCTGTTATGCAAGATTTCAGCATAATAGTTTGGTCACTAGATGGCACCTAAGTGCCTTTTGAAAAAATGAAGAAACTTCTGTCTGAAGTTACTTTAAAGATAAGAGCATGGAATGCAAGTTACTGTCTTTCAGTCATGGCTTGGATTGTTTTATTTTGTCTTTTAAAGATGCGTGTTTAAAAGGCATAACAATAATAAAACAGTAACAAGATGATATAGTAGTTGAAAGTAAACAAAACTGAATACTGATTTTTTAGGCAGATAGTTGATGGCATTAATATTTTTTAAATATTTATTTTAACCTCTGTGTGAACTTTTTTGTTTATTTTGAATATTAGTATAGTGTTACTTATATGTAGTACATTTAGTAGCATGATTGCACTCAGAAATCAGAGAAAAGACAGACTTGTGAAGCACCTTTCTGACATCAGAAAGGTAACAAGCTTCTCCTGAGCATTCTTTGCCATTGTTTATTTATTTATTTATTTCTTTACTGGGAAATTCCAACTGGACACAAGTGCTTTTTCAGCGGAGACCCAGGGAGAAAAGCTCCACAGAACAATAAATGAGCAGCAGAGTACATGAAGAACAATTGAATATACGTACAATAGCAAATAATACATACTGCAGCTAACATTAGATAAACATACAATATGAAACATAGTAATGAACAGATATACCAGTATCTAGCTAGAGGCTAGGAATAAAGGTAGGATGTATATACAGATAGTACTAAGCTCAAATGGATACTGTTCTAAACTCATATACCTAAATCTTATATGCAAATATTGCACTAAACTCAAACAGATATAAAGCAGATGCTTCACTTGAAGGTGGGCTAATGGGATGGAAGGGGAAGATAAGAGGAGTAAGAGAGAAGACTGAGTGAGTAGTATGCATGGTAGTGAGGGGAAGCTAGGTGTAAGTCAGTTGGATATCTATTTGGAGATGAGATGAAGTGAGGTAGTAAGCATGTTATAACAGGTCTGAGAGATTGACTGAGGAGGGAAGGGGAGGATAAAGGGTGAGCCAGAGCCTGCAGAGGAAGGAATGCAATGATCAGATGATGTGAGGCAGGGTGGCTGGGGGAGGAGAGAGGAAGGGGAGGTAAAAAGGAGGGTTACTAGTTGGGATTGGTGCATGGGCATAACCAGAGACTTTTTAAGTGAGTTTTTAGTGCAGTCTTGAAGTGATTGCAAGAAGGTAGTGTGGTTATAGAGGGGGGAGATTGTTCCATGATCTGGATATGATGCAGGAGAATAGTGCTTCTCATGCTGAGTTCATGGGTTTGGTCACTAGAAGTAGATTATTGCTGCTGGAGAGTAGTTGTCTAGTGGAGCAGTAGGGCTGGAGGGGTCCCCTACACATGATCCAAATTTTAAAACTTCAACTTTCATATGGCCAAGACTATATGATAGAAGTTTTAAAACTTTGAATGGCCTGAACAGAGATCTCCGTACAGAGCGGAATGGGAAAATGTTCCTTTTCCTCACTGTAGTGCGATCTCGGAGTTGGTATATTTAAGTAGTGAAGGGTGTGGGGGATGCAGGGGGGCTTGCCCCCTGCAAAAACATTCGGAAATTTTTGTTTTGTTTTATTTTTTTTAAGGTGTTCGAACTTTTGAAATGTCGCTGATATGGTCGTGGCCATATGAAAATCGATGTTTTAAAAGTTCGATCATCTGTAGTAGACCCAGCTGGAGAAGGTTTTGAAGAGATGGGACTTTAAGAGGATAGTTTACTAAATTGTGGGTGAGAGAGACAGTTGATTCAGATGAAGCTGAGGGAGTTCAAGCCAGTCAAGTTCTCTAAGTGAGATACAGTGGTGGCTGCAATAAGATGTACCAGTGCCAAACTTAGCAATTTTATTGTAGCAAGCCTTGAGCTTGTTTAGGTTTGTTTGTCTAAGGTATGTAAGTATAGGAGAGGCATAGAGTAAAGTGGAAATTAGGTGGGAATTGGCAGCAGAAATTCTGGTTGTCTTGGTGAGGAATTGTTTGTTTCTGTACAATGCACCTATTTTTTGTGAGCCTTTTTTATGGTAAGAGAAATGTGAGTGTCAAATCTGAGATTGTTATGAATCTCAACACCAAGTAGTTTGGTGTGTTCTGTTGGGGAGATGACGGTATTGTCTTTGGCTAGAATACTAAAGTGGGGGATAATTGGATTATATTTAGTGGGTTGGAAGATGAGTTTAGTCTTGCTCAGGTTGAGTAATAACTGGGCATTAGATAGACAGCTTTCTAGAGATGAAAAGGCTTCCTGTGTGATCTTGTGAAGTTCAGGTAGAGCTGGGCTTGAGCAGATGAGGGTGGAGTCATCTGCATACTGTATAAGAGAAGCATGCTTGGTGGCTGTGAATAGATCATTGGTGAAGAGTAAGAATAGTAGGGGGCCAAAGATGGAGCCTTGGGGAACACAGAGTATTACAGGAAGTGGAGGAGATAGGTCATTATGCCAGACAACTGATTGTTGGTGGCCAGTTAGATAGCTGTGAAACCAATCAGTAGCTGATTGGGAAAAGGATAGGTTAGTGAGAACAGATTAGTAGTTTGTGTGAGACCATGTCAAAAGCATTGGATAGATCCAGAAATATAGCAGAGGAGAACAGGCCATTATTTTTATGATGAAGGATAGCACTAGTGAAAGAGAGCAAGGCGGTAGTAGTGCTGTGATATGGCCTGAAGCCATTCTGGGTGCTGGAGAGGAAGTTATTAGCTAAGAGGTAGTCTAAGACTTGAGAATGGATGCATTTCTCAAGTATCTTTGAAAGTGGAGAAAAGATGGCTATGGGGCAATAACTGGAAAGTTCAGTGGAGGAGCCACCTTTATGGAGGGGAATGATGTGGAATATCTTCCACAGTGTGGGGACATAGCTTTCTGATAAGGACCAATTAATTAAGATAGAGGCTGCATAAGTTAGGGCTTCTGTTGCTATTTTTAGGTATTCAGAGGAGAGATTGTTAGCTGCAGATTTTGTAGTCTTAAGTTTCAATAGAAGTTTTTTTTTTATATCGGAGGTAGGTACCGATGAAAAAGAAAAGACTGTAGGCAGAGTATTTGGTTCTGATGTAGGGAGGGTGGGTAGAGGGTTGTGTTTGGTCAAAGACAGAATGGTTTCAGTAAAGTGTTTATTGAATAAGTCAGCAATACTGCTGGAGGAAGGGGGAGTGGTAGGTGGGGGGGTGCCTACTTTACCTGGTTGGAGAATGGAGTTTATTGTGGACCAGAACTGCTTAGGGTTGTGATGCGAGGAGTTTTGGGCAGACAGATAATATTGGGTTTTATCTTCTTTTATTTGTTTTTTGACCTTATTGCGCAACTCTAAGAATGACTGTCTAGAGGAGGGTTTTTTGTTAAGTGCCAGTGCTCCCAGGCCTTATCTCTGATTTTCATTAGTGCCCTGGTGCTTTTTTGTAGCCAAGGGGAGTACTGTGTTTTGACTCTGACATTTCTTATGGGGGCATGTGTGTTTAGGATGTTTAGGAAGGTGCTACTGAAGAAGTGGACGGCTTCATCCAGATTGAGGTACTTTAGTGGTGTCCAATCACATTTTTGAAGGGATGAGATTAAGGAGAGAGGGTTAAAGTTTACCCTATTTTGGATCTGCCTATAGGTGATGGGTTTAGCACAATTTAAGTGGTCTCTCAGAAGGAATATTGGAGTGTGATCACTGAGATTGTCTGGTAGACAGCCAGCTAAGTATGAATGAGTGTCTTCATTGACTAATATCCAGTCGAGAGTAGTAAGTTTGTTAAAGTTTTTATTTATCCAGGTAGGTGACTGTATTAATTGGGAGAAACTATGAAGGTTTAGGTGATGGGCTGGATGATTGTTACTACAAGATAGCCAGTTGATATTAAAATCACCTAGGATTATGGTTTCCTGGGGTAGGGAATGGTTAGCCCAATTCAGGAGGTTTTAGTGGTTGTTAAGCACTAGTTTTGCACTAGAGCATTAAACAGTTGTCAGTGGCCACCAGAGAAGAGTTGAAAAAGTCCAGATGAAATGGTTAATAGCTTTTTGTCTCATTTCTGTGGTGCCTGCTCTCAGTATGACTGTGGTAAATGTACTACAGCTTTCAAAGCTGTAACGCACTTAGCAGTATTACATTTTTTGTAACATCATTTCTAGTAAAAGACAACAAGGAGAGTGTCATGCTGTTCAAAGATTTAAAGCTGGATCTGTCTAATCATAACCTTGGCTGTTATGTGTTCTCAACCTGGATATTAAGAAATTCATCTCTCGAAGACATCCATGTTCAAACAAACACCAAGCTGGTTAAGATCAGAGACCTGATCATAATCCTGTATATTATTTAAATGAATATCTTTTGTATCTTTTGTTTCATCTACATATTGAATGTATTTTATTTATATATATATCAGCTGCTTTTCCTAATTTCTGTTTAACATGCATTTGTTTAACATTTCATCTGTTTTATAATGTGCTTGGGATGAAGTAGTTTTATAAAGTATGAGTTTCACTCACTAATAGGGTTACCACCTGTCCCACTTTGAGAGGGACAGTCCCTCTTTGGGCAGTTGTGTCCTGCAAAAAATTGAAAAAAAATGGCAAATGTCCTGAGATTTTAGGAAAAAATATTTCCTATATTTTATGTAATAGTTGCATAAAACATTTATTCTGTATGTAAAACACCTAAATGTGATAAAAACAGAATAGGCAACTAAAATGCTACAAGAATAAGCTTTTATTTAGGCAAAAAATTGAAATTCTGTCCTTTGTACTGGCTGTGGGTATATTTTGCCCTGAAAAATCTGACATTTGTACCAAAAATGTCTCACTTTGGGCATTTGAAAAGGTGGCAACCCTACACACTAGCATACATGCACACGCGCGCATGTGCACGCACACACACACACACACACACACACACACACACACACACACACACACACACACACACACACACACAGAAAATACATGAATAAATAAATAAAGCTCAAATGTTTATATAGGCAATGGACTTTTGAGTGAAAAACACAGACATAAATTGAATGCTTAAAAGACAGTTTTTTATTTTATATTGCAATGAGTGATGTCAATTGGGAAATGGTCTTCTTCAGACAGATACAATCATGGAATGTTACCACATTTTAAATACAAATATCAAGTGACAGAATCATTCACTTCAATAAATAAATCAGTAGCTGTTCAAGTTCCGTTCCCCAAGTACACAATAGCCTGTCAACACACAGAAGGGAACAACTAATGGACAAACCACTGATGGACTGAGACAATTATTAATCAGTCAGTGAGAATAATGATTAGGAATGTAAAATCCAGTAGTAACTGTAGCAAACAAGTAGGAAGAAAAAAAACCTCATGTCCTGGCCTGTGAGACTGTAAACCTAAGGAGGAAGTCATGTCTATGTTTGGCACAGTATATGACAATTACTGACTAAAATGGAAGGCAAGGATATACAAAAGAGGGGCCTTTATATACGGAATAATGCCCTAAGGCATCAAAAACAAGCACAGGTATAGCAATCATAATGATAACAGGGCAAATACGTGAAGCAGAGGTCCAAACCCACAGATGGTAGCAAATAATTTTAATGAACAGGCAAAATAAGCGCTTTCGTCTTGTATACAAGACTTCATCAGATGCCTCAAAGTTACATTACATTTTATTTATACCCATTTCAATTAGTTTCAATTAAAATTTAAAGACACTTAAAACCATATGCAAAATGCATAAAATGACGCTTGCATAAACTGTAAGTAAATCCTGAAACTTTTAATATTGTTCCTTCATAACTTGGCATAACCAAGATTAGTATAAACATAAATAAAAAATGTATACATATTTACATTTGTACTGCTTTAGCCATTAAAACCGGCTTAATAGTAATATATTAATTTAAACCGGGAAAAATGTTAGACTTTAGCCTAGGCTGCCACTTCAATTCCCTATTTAACAATAAATTTTTAACACCTCCCCCTCTGGGATTTATTTTCATCACATCTATAATCCCGAATTTAAAACCACTAAAGGAAGAACAGTCAATGGAGTGTTTATATAGTGCACTGAAGGAACAATTTTAAAAGTTGCAGGATTTACTTACAGTTTATGCAAGTGTCATTTTATTAATTTTGCATATGGTTTTATGTGTCTTTAAATTTTAATTGAAACTAATTGAAATGGGTATAAATAAAATGTAATGTAACTTTGAGGCATCTGATGAAGTCTTGTACACATGACAAAAGCGCTTATCTTGCCTGTTCATTAACATTATTTGCTACCATCTGTGGGTTTGGACCTCTGCTTCACATATTTGCTGAGTTCTCTACAATTATATTTTTCGTTATAACGATAACAGGGACATGTGTGTGAATAAGGAGCATGGCCCAAGTTTGTTAGAGAACATCTGACTTAGTGAAGAGTAGAGAAATAAACAGGATGTCTAGTGATAAGGGAGAGAGACTGGGAGGGAGAGCAGGTAAACCTTTTTTTTTTTTATTATTTCAAATTCATGCAAGAAGGGGCAGGAAGAGGCCAAAAAAAAAAAATGAAACATATGTCTAAGGTACTCAGAGTTACAGAGAAGTGTTTTTCTAAATAATAGGCTTACAAGGTGACAGCTGAAAGTAAATTAAAATTAGTGATTCATAGGTTCATAGGTAGGTACTAGGTTATTGGCCCTAGGGCCTATATAAGCCTAGCCAAAGGTACCCTGGCTTTCGCCACCCAAGAAAATTATTTTCCTGTGCCACTGTCGAGCAGAGCCACAGAAGTGATCCCCGGGGTGAATTTCCTATCTCCCATCCAATCATCAAGATTTTTCTTGAAGAGTGCTAATGAGGAGCTTTGTTTGATATAGATAGGTAGTTTGTTCCAGAGTATGGGAAGTCTCTGGGACAGGAATCTATCCCTCAAGCATGTTCTGTTTATTGTGGTGACGAGGTTTAGCGTGTAGCTCATAGGGATTGGGATTTCTTTAAGTGGAGCATGTCTAAAAGCTCTGGGTTTGACATAGCTTTGCTGTGTTAGGCAGAGATCGTCTCTGAGTAGGCGATATGCAACGGAGTAAAGCTGCAGTTTTTTGAGACGGTCTGCATAGGGCATCCCTTTGAGGCTGGTAATCCTCTTTGTGAGGTATTTCTGTGGCCTTTCCAGTTGTTGTAGATGTCTTGCGAGGTACATACCAAAAGGGGCATTGTACTCTATAATGGGTCTAATGAGTGATGAGTAGAGGGGAACAATGACCTCTTTTTTCCTGGATGAGAAACCTTTTGTGATGAGGTGTGCCACATAGAAGGATTTCCTGACTACTGTGGTGATGTGATTATCAAAGGAGAGACTACTGTCCACTTGTGTCCCAAGGTCTCTTATCACACTTTTGGTGTTAAGTAGACTACCACCTATGTGGTAGTTCATGGGTACTGAGTTTTTACCAAAAGGAATGGCAATGCACTTTTTGGCATTGAGCTTGAGGCCATGGTTTTGACACCAGGCATCTGTCTCAGCATGGCCCTTTTTAGGATGTCCACATCTTTTGGAGTTTTGATTATTTCGTTAGCCAAAGACCTTCTGTGTTGGCCTGTACTTCAGAGAAGTAGATACCAAACAGGAGAGGACCCAGGACTGAACCCTGTGGTACTCCACTTGTCACTGGTCTGAAGCTGGATTTGGAGTGTGCTACTTTCAAAGTGTGGGTTCTGTCAGTGAGCCAGTTGGCAACCCATCTTGTGACATAGGGATTTATACCTAGTTTAGTGAGTTTATCTATAATTCCAGAGTGGGGGATGGTGTCAAAAGCCTTGGCGAGATCTAGATAGGCTGTGTGAACTACCTTACCCTCATCTACGGCTTTTGTGACTGCTTCAAAGAAGTCTATCAGGTTTAGGAGACATGATCTGCCTTTTACAAACCCGAACTGGGTGGGGTCCTGAGTTTGGAGATTACCATTGTCATTGTTTATAAGTTCCATGATGATACGCTCCATAGCCTTGCAGACCAGGCTCGTTAGGCTATTGGGGCGGTAGTTTCTGGGGTCTGTGGTGGCTCCCCCTTTGTGGAGTGGGATAACTGTCACTGTGCGCCATTCAGTGGGCACATAGCCTGAGGTGAGGCTATGATTGAACATGGTACTTAGGTGGGGTGCCAGTTTTTTCTGTAGTTCATGTAGAACACAGCCTGGGATGTCGTCTGGTCCCATGGATGCTGTGTTCTTGGCTTTGGATAGTGTGTTTTTTACCTGTGCAGCCATGATTACAGGAACTTTGCATTCTTCTGGTATAGAGATGGGCCCTTTTGGGGATGACAGAGGGGTAAAGTTAGCACTGAACCTATCTGCCAGGATGTTGGCAATATCCGTTGGTTCTGTATATTTAGTGCCATTGTGCTGTAACTCAGAGCAGATCTGAGTGTTGCCATTGAGATTCTTGACATAGCTATAGAATGCTTTGTGGTTGTCTTTAGAGTCAGTGGCGATTTTGTTTTCATAACTAGCTTTGGAGGATTTTATGAGGGATCTCAGCTTCTTACTGAAGCTGACCAGGGAGTTTCTCCAATCATGGGATTTTACTCTTTTTTGCAACAGTTTCTTTCTTCTGTTGTAGAGTTTGTTTATGGCGGGGGACCACCAGATTGGCTTCCTTTTTTTGGAGGATAGCATCTTGGTTCTGTTAGGGATTGCACGATCCATGCACTCATGTAAGTGCTTATAAAGTGCATTTGTGTAGGATTCAGCAGTCATACCTCTATTGTCCGTCAGCATGGGTGTCGTGAAGTTTGCCACTTCTGTCTTAAGAAGCGTGAAGTTGGCTTTGGAGAAATTTTTTACTGTGGTTTCCCTAATGGGGGGTGGGGGAGTGATGTGGATGTCTAGGGTAATTAGCTTATGGTCGGATCTGACCAACGAGGAATTGACCTCTAGTGTGGAGCACCGGTTGCCCATGTTGGTAATAACCAGGTCTAGGATATTGCTGCCCCTGGTGGAGGTGTGGATAAGTTGATCCATGGCATTGGAATTTATGAATTCCAGAAAACGTTGAGCACAAGAGTTGGTACATGAGTAGTTTTCCCAGTTAATGGTAGGGTAGTTGAAATCGCCCATTATTAGGGTGTTAGGTTGTACCCTAATATTTTCCAGTGTATTAAGAAATGAGGAGTGGGAATCGTGGGACATGGTGGTGGATCTGTAGCAAGCTACAATTTGGATTGCGGTCTTGCCCAGAGTTAGTTGCACTAGGATAATCTCGGATGCATTATGCTGAGCAACTAACCTGGAGGTGTGGATATCCTTAATGAATATGGACATGCCTCTGCCTTTAGTGTTTCAGTCCAGGTTAGGTGGCCAAAAGGTGTGGTATGTGTTATAGCCTGGTAATGCAGGGGTACTCTCTGGAGCCTTGAACCAAGTCTCTGTCACTGCACAGATGTCGATGTTCTCCATTTTAAGGAGTGCTTCGAGAGAGTGCATTTTGAGATTTAGACTTCTAGCATTGAGTAGCAATACCCTCAGATTCTTCTTGCCTGTACCTGTTAGGGTGGTGAATTTGTCATTTGAACCTTGCCTAAAAAAGGCACTATAGGGGTGGCTAGAGCCTTAGCCAGTATCTAGAATCCCAGGGGCGTCAGGTGCAGGCCATCTCTGGCAAAGCATCATGGCTTGTCGATCATGTCATCCCAGGCAGACAGATACTGGATCCCCTTAGAATGACACCAGAAGCTTAGCCAATTGTTGAAGTCAATCATTTTGTCCTTGTACTGTGGTATCATTCTGGGTGATGGCAGGATGCTACTCAGGGCTAGGGTCATACCTGCCTGGGCTACAAGATTGGACAGCTCCTCCGTGTCCTTTTTCATGTAGTCCAAGGAGGTACGTCTCAGGTCAGTCACACCAACATGGACAATGACAGAGTCATATTTGTACTTGTTGTGGAGTGACCTGAGTGCATGCGTTATGTGGCGGATCCTGGCACCCGACAGGCAGCTGAGAGTAACTTTCTCCTTGTTTAGCCTGGTGAGTGGAACATCAGTGTGCCTGACTATAGAGTCACCTATGACTAGTGTGTTGGGTACGTTGTTATGCCTTATGGGCTGTGGTTGAGTGGCACACTGAGTTTGTGGGCTATGTGTCATTTGGGTTGTGTTGGGGGGTGGAGGTTGCTTGTGTTTCTGCTTTGGAGGTCCCTGTTGCTTGGGCAGGTTTTTACTGAGAGCCTCCGTGAATGTAGGTGTGTGTTTTGTCTTTCTATGTGTGTGTTTTGGTGGTGTAGGTTTTGAGGGACTATGTGCTGAGTGTGGTGTGGTGCAAGTGTTTACCTTCTCCTCTTGACTGTCTAGTCCAGTCTTGGGTGAAGAGAGCCTTGCTTCCAGTTTGGCTATATAAGTGCATCTCACAGGTTGTAGTGTTGGGTGGTAGGAGGAGAGGGTTGTCTGTGTACATGAGGCAATTACTGCATTGCCCCAAGATGCCTAGATTCATCAGGTAGACAGGAGAAAACACCGGGGGCTGACCCTTAGACATGCCTGGATAGGTGCTTATTTGTTAAGTACTAGAAACTGTTTTCCTCTAGACAGTGAGGAAAGTTGAGTGCTGTAGTAATTTGTAGCTTATTTAGTGCTTACAATACATTCTGAACAAGTGCTGAAACAAAAAACTGGCTAGTTCTAAGAAACAAAATTAAGTTAGAAGGCTTCCCTCCAACACAGAAAGGCGTCGGGGCCTAGAAGCCTACAAATAGTCCTGGACACAGCAAATCTATATCTAGGCTAGACTACCCACAGGAAAGGCAGGAAACAAGCTTAGAAAAAGTTTTTTTTTTTTTTAGTGGAAAGAGAGAAAGTAGTAGCAGAAACTAAGCTGATTGGCCTTCTCAAATGTTCTCCCTGTACTGGGTAGAATGAGGTAATGACACTAGACTGAGAGGAGGGTCCCAGATCAAATTTACACTAGGGGTGGGCAACTGCAAAGCCACCAACTATAAAAACACTAAACCAACAGGAAGGGAGGGTGGGAAACAAACTGCAGAAATGTTTCTCACAGCTGAAAAGCAGCAGTGAGCCTTTAAATGAAAGTTTTAAACAGCTAAAGGAGCCTCTAGAAAAAAGAGTTTAACTGCAACAAGTTACATTTTGTGATAAACTAGTGATAACCAAAACTACAATGGCAGACCAAATACTGGGGTAAAAATGATAACTGGTAGAGACAAAATGTAATTTGGTATCATTTGTACCTACAAGGTCTAATAAAAACAACTGTGGTTTCCTCTCCAGCAACATAAACTTCTTCAGGCTGATTACAGAGGCTGGGTATAGATATTTTATAAATAATGTATATGTATGTATGTGTGTGTGTGCACATATAGATCCCTATCAGATGATCGAGTTTTCAGAAACTTGAAATTCACATGGTCAAGACCATATGATCGAATTTCCAAAAACCCAAACATCCAAAAACAAGACCCCACAAAAATCTAACTTTTTTATGTTTTTGCAGGGGGGCAAGCCCCTCTGCACTCTTCATGTGAGAGGCTGTGCCCCTCACTCCCAGCAAACTAAATATACCAACTCCCACATTAAATATACCAACTCCAAGATCTCACTACAGTGAGGAAAAGGGTAAGTTTCCCATTCCGCACTGTACAGCGATATCCATACAAATCTTTTGAGTTTTCAGAAACTCGATCATATGGTCTTGACCATATGAATTTTGAGTTTCTGAAAACCTGATTACCTGGTTCTTGTATCCTAAGCAGACTGCTTTTCCTGCCATACCTATAATAATAAGTTATCAGGGGTGTGGTCATGGCAGTGGCATTTTTTATACTGCAAGAAAACTTGCCCCAGGAAAAAAATGCTGGCTGTAAGAATAAAATATATGATCTCAAGTGAAATACGGTCGAGAAATGACACGACTGCCATGTTATATATATACGACTAAATCTTTGAATGATGCATTTAGTGCTGCACAGCTGCATGGCTGGTACACTGTTGCTGATGCATAATTCTTGAATAATCTGCAGTTGTTTTAGATGAACACAAATGCACTAAAACAAATAATCACATGTTCTAGCCCTGCTGAAATAAGGAAGTCTCCTATATTGGTTTACTGCATGTTCACGTAACAAATGTGTTAAAAAAATAAGTGGTACAAGGCCCTTAAACAGTTACATTCTTATTTAGATATTGTTCTTATTTTAAGGAACAAGGGTCTTTTAAGCAGTCATGTTCTAATTTTAAATATCTTATGCTTTTTTAAAACACTACATAACAAATTATAAAACTCATTATATATTTTGCAGAAGCTCACTGAGCTAAAACCCCAATATTCATGCAAAGCAATGAACTGTCAATTTGTTTCATTAATATAGTCAATGGTATTCATAGCACCTTGAACATGTCCTATCAGATTACAAACAGCACTATCATTCTTATCATGAAAACATTCATTGTCTCATACTGAACAGCTAGAAAATGATAGATTTTTGACATGTGAAATTTCTTCATACCATTTAATATTGCTTGGTCAAAATATCCAAGAGCAAGAGAGACGTGCTTTAATGGAACAATTGGAAATAAAATGTAATGAAGGTTAGTAGTGTATAACTGATGTGAATAACTTACTTTATTTTCTTTTTTTCCATTCAATAACTTCAATAAAGAACAAGTATTAATTATACTTTTTACTTGCAAGCGACTACTTCCTAGTTAAATTAATGCTTCATTTCTAATATTTACCCTTTGCCACATGAGCAAAATTATTCTAAATGTTAATATTTTATCTGTGAGTTATTAAATTTTTCTAATGATAGAATTATTTCTAAGGAATTTACACTTTGCAGAAGACATTTTTATTGTGCTGCATTTTTATTTGCGAAATTTTTTAATTCACAGATGAGTTGCCTTTTGTGAAATGCAGCCCAGGGAGGCAAATGCATTGCAACATGAAATGTGAGCTAATGTTAATATGGCTTCCCTCACAAACTTAAAGAGAAATTGAACGAGTGTCATTAGCTTGCAGAAAAAAAAAAGACGAATGGCATAACGCCCAGCATCGTTTCCCACTGGAACGAATTGTCAGTGTACTTTCTGTGTGTGCTCCTGGAATGGTTCACATTTAAAGGAGATTTCTCCTTTCTTCAATTTGGTAAAACCATGGAGTTGGTATATATACGTTTGGGTGGGGGTGCAGGGAACTTACCACCTCTAAAAAAACAAGGAAAAAAGGAACTTTGAGCAATTTTTTGTTGTTGTTTTGGCACATCAGCTATCAGGAAATCAGTGTTTCATAGCAGTAATACCATGTAATATCCACAATTAAATTATGTTATATGATCTGGTAAAACTATTTCAAAGGAGCACTCAGGGTGAACTGATTTCATTGACAATAGCAGCTCCCTAGTATATGCTTGAAGTCCCATAAGCACAAACCTCACAAGATTGAACTGGGAATAGTTAAAACCTAGAAGCTCAAACAGCATGAATGTTCATTGTGTGGAATCTCAGTACAATGGGGATTGGGGTTTTGCTCTTTTCCCACTGTTTGTATATCTAATTGGAAGGGGGTGTGGGGGATGCATTGGTGCTTGCCCCCCCCCCCTGCAAAAAAGCAAGTGTTGTGTTTGTTGGTCGAGCTTCTGGGTTTTCAATATTCCTAGCTCGATATTGTAAGGTTTGCACTTGTGGGATGTGGATGAAAGGGATCCATGTATATATTAAACACACACACACACACACACACACACATATATATATATATATATATATATATATATATATATATATATAATATATACATACGCATATGCACACAGACAGAGGGAGATTATGGAAGAGCAAACAGTGTATAAAACCATAATAAAGGCAACTATGGCTCCACAGAGCCAGACTGATAACTTAATCGGTAATAGCATAACAGCAGTGTGGTATATTTAAAAGAAATTTCTACAGCTATTTTATCTTAGCATATTATTGTTGTATAAATCCAAATTACACAAGTGTAGTTCAGAAAGTAGGGTAATTAACAGCGGTGCAATGTGTTTAAGCACAGCATATTAAATCAGGGTGATACGGCTGTACAAAACTAGAAACAAATGATTTCATACAATAATGATGTAAGAAGATGATACGGCTGTACAAAACTAGAAACAAATGATTTCATACAATAATGATGTCAGAATTGGTTATTAAACTGTTACAGTACATGCTACCATGCACGGTCTAATATATAGGCGTACATGTTATCATACACTGCCCATATACAGGAATATCATCCATTCTAAATCCTAAGAATTTCAAACAATAGAAGCTGATTACAGTAGAAAGTGGAATATACATATTAGCTGCCTATTCAATGCATATGACTTTAAATATGATGTGCAAATATATTTAAACTTATTCTGCAAAGATGCCAAGTCTAATTTTCACAGAGCCTAATAATGGCATGTAATAACTGGATTACTCCTTACAAATTTACTGATTTTATAGTAAGCAGTTTTTTTAAAAACAATCATACAATAGGTCATACCTCTCAACCTGCAGACACTGAAAATAGGAACACATGCCAGCCATAAATGTGGACATCTAATTAGCGTACAAGCTGCATACTAAATAGCATATAACTCTTCAGGCTTCCAGTAGGAATGTGGGATATTATTCAGATACACACTGGAAAAATATAAGCACATTATCTAAGAGACACTGTAAAATTTGTAGACTCTGCTGAACTGTATCACAAAAGTCTACTACATAAGGTCATTTATTTTTGCTTCTGTAAAAGGGAGTTGTAAGATCTTTGTCCTCTTTCTTTAAATCATTGTTGCCATAAGTATGTTGGTTACGTAGTGTCTTTTTTTGTGTACTATGACAGCTTTGAGTTTGAAAATCAAATACGATGAAAGGGATTCAGAAAATTGTAAGATGGGGTAAATCAAACTTGAAAATAGGGACATATCCCAAAAATAATGGCATCCTAAATCAGGCCAGAAAATACGAATGTTTCACCATAACAGGGACAGTTGACAGGCCTACAGTAGGTCATTACTGAGATGTCCATGAGTAAAGATAAAAGAGTACTTCATAATTCCCAACAATATCAGACCAGTTAAGTGAGGTAAAAAAAATCCGATCACAAAAAGGGCTTGACATTTTTGCAAGGTTTTGATTGCAGTATTTTTTTTCTATGGACACAATAGCCGAGTGTTGATCTTGGTAAAATGTGATGATACAGCATTAGAGATTATTTGAATATCTCACTTTCTGCTAAATATGAGTTTAGTAAAGCACATCCAGTTAACAGTAAGGTTCTTTAATGGGCTTCTGTTCCGTACTTTAACAGTTACAACTATGTTGTACTGGCCTCTAATCATTGTCATTCTCATCCTGGATGTTGCTATTACTGTTGTATCTTCATGGGGCTTGAATTATGGGTCTCATATCATGCTAATGCAAAGGGCATTAAGGGACTTGTTTGTCTTTCCTGGCAGTGACTGCTTAGTTCTGTGAGGGAATTCCTTACCCTACTAATGCTTCTTTTTCTAGAACTATAAAAAATGCTGCTTTTCATGTTGGCTTAATAAGCCTTTGCCAAAGAAATATTTTATCAAAAGCATTTTTATTGCTTTGAAATCTTACCCATGTTTTGTACAATAGATTATTTTATTATTTGAGTAATCTGGTTGTTATAACAGTTTCAAACCCTTTAAATGCCAGCAATTATAACATTTTCAGTAATTTTTACTGTACAGTCCCACATTCAAATACAATCACCTTGTGCGGCTCTTTATATGGAAGTCAGTAGGACTTCAGTCGTACTTTAGAATGGGATGCCAACATTGCAATAATAATAATAATAATAATAATATCAGTATTGTTTGTAAATCACCTGAGGCAGCATCTGTCAAGGTGTTTGTTGTTAATATATTTTGGATCCCAATTCTTATTCTGACAAATTACCTTTGCGTTCAGGGAGCCTTAGTCTCATAGAAATTAAACAGTCTTGAGTTCATATTCACACTAGTTAGGAGTACCTGGCAGCTACTTATTTCAACCAGTCTGACTACATAACTGAGCAGAATTTGAGGTGGTCCTGTGCAGATATAATTTATCTCTGCTGTGATGAACCATTATTTGCAGCAAAGTGCCTTGTATGTACAGAATATTTTGAGTATCATTGTTAATTGGAATAAAGGGATTCCTTGGTGCATGTGAATCACAATTAAATACAAAAAATGGACTTATATGACAAAAAAAATCATATGTCCCTGTAGTTAGAAACACATGCAGAATTAATAAAAATATGTAATAAAATTTAAAGGCATAAATAGATATATAGTAGACATTATCATGAGGTACAAGGACAATGTTTGCCAAGATATAAAAGTGTAGATGACTGGAACAGTGTTCCTGCTGAAGTTGTTAAGAGCAAAAGTATGGCAAAATGAATCAGGATGTGATGGACATAAAGCAGTTATTACAAGGGCTGGGGAAAATAAGCTTTTCATTAAACGGGATTTTAATTTTATTTAGCAGTCTGGTAAATATACAGTCTGAAAAACAGGTGGGCATACCACCTTTCATGCATCACCTGAATCTGTATTTCTGAAGAATAGTATCTGTACTGATGGTCTGTCAATCTAGAAGTCTGAGCCTGAGTTCTGTAAACCCCTCTTTATAACCACAATGTATTACCAGGTCTCCCCTGAAAAAATTGACCTGTTTTAGTGTGTCAACCTGTTTAATAAAATTAAACAAACAATTAGATAAAACACCAAACAAACAAATACGTAAAAATACAAAATAAAATGCACTGTGAGTTTTTCCTTCAGTTACTTTAAATAGCCCAGACACCTATTTCTCATTATACAGTTCATTTACCAAGAAATGTTGTGCTGATCATTTGGTATTATCATCTGTTTTTCCATGGACTAATTATAAACACACTTTTCAGTTATTACATACTTACCTACCTAAATGCAGTTTCATATCTTGCTTTACCACAGCTTTCCTTCATGCTCATATTCAGACTCCTTTTCTTAAATTGCTGATTTGTGCCTTTCATTTGGTTCAGCTTTCTTTTACAGAAGGTACTTGGTTAACTCTACACAGTGAGTTTCACCAAAAGCCACTGATTTCACTAACTGGTAGAAAACTGTTGTTGTCTGATGCTTTGACAAAATACAGTTTGTGTGTGTGTGTGTGTGTGTGTGTGTGTGTGTATGAATATGAGTGTGCCTTGGAGTTTTTTGTGTGTGTGTATGTCTGTGTGAGTGTGCGTGTCTATGGATATGAGTGTGCCTTGGAGTTTTTTGTGTGTGTGCGTGTGTGTGTCTGTGTGAGTGTCTGGGTGAGTGTGCATGTGTATGAATATGAGTGTGCCTTGGAGGTTTTTTGTGTGTGTGTGTGTGTGTGTGTGTGTGTGTGTGTGTGTGTGTGTGTGTGTGTGTGTGTGTGTGTGTGTGTGTGTGTGTGTGTGTGTGTGTCTGTGTGTGTGTGTGTGTGTGTGTGTGTGTCTGTGTGTGTGTGTGTGTGTGTGTCTGTGTGTGTGTGTGTGTGTCTGTGTGAGTGTGCGCGCGCGTGTGTGTGTGTGTGTGTGTCTGTGTGAGTGTATGCGTGTCTGTGTGTGTGTGTGTTTGTGTGTGTGCACGTGTATGTGTGCGCACATGCACATGCATACCTGTCACACTATTCTGAGACAGCAGTTGTAAGAGAACTGCTTTTTCTTTGTTTGGTCAATGCTATAACATTTGCTGTTTTCTGAAGTTCTGCATAAATTCCTGAAATTCTGGCTAAGTTAATATTATAACAAAAAAATATGAACACGACCTGGATACACTCCAAAAAGAATTACTTATTCACAAATAAAGTAAGTGCTTTCGTACAGGATAGTACCTTTACTTCTTCAGGCAAGACAATACTGAATGCAATCCTACACTCTCCCAGAATGTAAATCTAATGAGCTCTTCTCATTGTCAATTAAACATTAATTACATTAAATAAAATACCTAGCTTGGAATAATATAAGAAAATACATTGAAAAATAAATTTCAAAATACCTCAGTAGTGTACATTAGAAGTATATTGGAAAAGTAGCCACTAACACCTGGTAAAAATGTTAAATAACACGTATAAGACTGGAAAATAAATAAATAGTAATAAATTAGAAAAGAGATAGATTAAAATGGATAAAATGACGGTTTAAAACATTCTTATGCACCATAAGGGTGTTAAAATTCATCTATTTGAATCTAGATACCTTGTAAAAATGGTAACATAGATGGATGTACAAAATGAGCAATTTATACAATCTAAAATTCTGAAAAAAATACTGAAAAAAATACAAAGGAAAATTCAGGCCTTTATTTTATAAGGCTCCTCAGTTTAAGTATGTAAGTTATAGAGCACATTTCATTAATCCCTGGGTGCCTAAATGCATTACATCTTAGCTGCCACAACAATTCACATTTCTCCAATCTCAGAGAGGTGGGACCACCTCTAATATTTATGTCAACTGTATCAAAACTCTGAATTCAAAAACATGTTCTGGTGAATTGCTAATGTGTTTAGCCAACGCATTCTCTATCCTTTTATTCCTGATAGCATAAAGGTGTTCGTACATTCTGTCTCTTAGTCTTCTGGGGCTGGGGAAAGGAATATAATTTCAAGAACAACCCTTTCCAGGAATATATTCATTACTACACACGTTACCTTGATGATATTTTTATTATTTTCAAGGGCAACACATCTATTTTCACAGAATTCATGACTTTCATCAACAGCACTACAGATTTTCTCAAATTCACTAGAGAGTTCCACAGGGAAACCATATCCTACTTGGATATCAATTTGAGTAACGATAATGTCAAACAATGTTACGTGGCCACTATCTTCAGAAAGGAAACATATTCTAATTCCTTTCTGCATTATACTAGCTCTCATCCTGACCACCAGAAGTCAGTGGTCAAAGGACAGCTAGTTAGAGCAGCCAGAATGGTATCCAAGTATCATGACTTTTTAAGTGAATGCCAGTTCCTAAGAGATGTTTCTTAAGCGTGGTTACCCACAGCACCTATTGGAGGACATCATAAAGGAGGTCACATCTAAGAGAGCAACAGGGTTTTATAAAGCCATCTTAAATGATTCCTTACTTGTGAATGGGAATGACCATAGCTCTTTCAGTCTACATAATAATAGACTCACTATGCATTCCTCTGTAGATCCATTATGGATTTTTCCATCACATTTGTGACCCCATTTAGTAATGAAGCATACATTATTAAACGTATAATACACAGGAATTGGAATTTAATAGTAGCTGATACAAACTTAAGAGTTAGTTTATCAAGTAAACCTAGAATCTTATTCATGAAGGGTATTAATCTAAAAGCCATGTTGGAGCACAGGAGAATAGACAATCCTAGGATTAAAGGAATGTTCAAATGTGAAAACTGCCCCTACTGTAAATGTGAGCACAGGACTCTCTTTTGAAATCAGGAATATGAGATTTTCATGCAAGGGTAGATACAGTTGCAACACTCGTAGCATTATATACCTGGCCCAGTGCAAAATGTGTCCTGTCTTTTGCACAGGAAAATCTGACAGAAGACTAAGAGATAGAATGTACGAACACCTTTATGCTATCAGGAATAAAAGGATAGAGAATGCGTTGGCTAAACACATTATCAATTCACTAGAACATGTTTTTGAATTCAGAGTTTTGATATAGTTGACACAAATATTAGAGGTGGTCCCGCCTCTCTGAGATTGGAGAAATGTGAATTGTTGTGGCAGCTAAGATGTGATGCATTTAGGCACCCTTGGTATTTTTTTCAGTATTTTTTCAGAATTTTAGATTCTTTAAATTGCTCATTTTGTATATCCAGTTATGTTACCATTTTTACAAGGTATCTATATTCAAATAGATTAATTTTAACATCCTTATGGTGCATAAGAATGTTTTTAACAGTCATTTGTATCCATTTTTAATCAAGTTCTTATCTAATTTATTGCTATTTATTCATTTTCCAGTCTTATAAGTGTTAATTAACATTTTTACCAGGTGTTAGTGGCTACTTTTCCAATATACTTCTAATGTACACTACTGAGGTATTTTTAAATGTATTTTTCAATGTATTTTCTAATGATTTTCTTATATTATTCCAAGCTAGGTCTTTTATTTAATGTAATTAATGTAATTAATGTTTAATTGGCCAAGTGATAGAGCTCATTAGATTTAAATTCTGAGAGAGTGTATATAAGGTCTTGCATTCGGTATTGTCTTGTCTGAAGAAGTACAGGTACTATCTTGTACGAAAGTGCTTACTTTATTTGTGAATAAATAATTCTTTTTGGAGTGTAGCCAGGTTGTGTTCATACTTTTTTGTTATTTTCCAAGTTTGTTTTGTGTCTTCATAGTATTAAGTTAATATTATGTTGTAATATGTTGGCTATGGATGTGTCACAAGCCTGATTGAATTTAGGCAAAGACCATCTTGGCTGGGACATTCATAACGAGTTATTTCTTTCAGCCATTAATTTTTGAAACTGAACTCAAATGAAAAGCAAATTTGTAGCAAAACTGAATATACTACCTGCAGATTTTTTGAGGAATAACAGTGTACAGACTGTTGATGTACTAAACTGATAATTAAAGCTGCAAATTATAAGCAATATTATCAGGCTCCAAAGTAATTACCCTGTTTATGCCCTTTTCACAGTTAAGGAAATATTACTGTTGTATTATTGATTTCTGTCAAGAACTATGGCATTTCAAAAAAAGATCAACTTGTCTTTCTTTTATAAAACTTGTCTTTGCTTTATTTGTAATTCCTTTACACTGGTTTATGATGGAGAAGCAGATGATGTAAACATTTCAAGATTTACTCTGTCTGTATTTTATCCTGGTTTATAGCATTCTGTAATTTCTGACATTAGCCAGGGAGCTGTATGCCTTTTATTTATTTTGCCTTGTCTGGGTAAAAAAAATGCGGCAGTACAAGAAGAATATTAAGCCAGAAGTGTAAATCATCCATTCAGCCTTTCTGCCTGGTTATCCTCGAGCAGTCAGCTCTACAAAGGCTGTTCTAAAGCTGTACTTGTTGAATTTGTTTAAAAGCCATAGATGTGACAATAATGCATTGCAAACAGCTGCCTTAGCACAGAAAATGGTTATGCCAGTACAGTGGTCACTGAATAATAGTTCAGCTATAGATTCTATCTCAAATTGAACTGGCTATGCCCATGTACCAACCCGGATTAAGTTATAAAATAGCATAATCAGTAATTATCATAGCATAATCAGTAATAACCATAACATCTAACTATATCACCATGCTATGTATCCAATCTTACTTGTAATTGCGTCTGTCCATGAGAACTGTGAGTCCCTACTAGGGACTAACTGTGAGTTACAATCTTACTTGTAATTGTGTCTGTCCATGAGAACTGTGAGTCCCTACTAGGGAACATTGCTAAACCAATGTACATAAAATATATTACCACTTTGTTTTTATATATTCTAATTGTTTTCTAACTTCTTGTGTAACCCTTGTATGTCTGTCCATGAGAACTGTGAGTCCCTACTAGGGAACACTTCTAAACCAATGTACATAAGGTATATTACCACTTTTTTTATATATTCTAATTATTTTCTAACTTCTTGTGTAACCTTTTCTATGTTTGGCTATGTGGCGCTTTTCTCCCCGGGCCTCCGCTGAAAATGGACATGTATCCAGTAGGACTATCCCGGTAAACAAATGTAAAATAAATGAATAAATACATTCTAAATGGCATCTGTCAGGTCAGTCTGTACAGATCCAGTCTGTTACAAGATGTCTATTTTCTTAAACACTATGGTGTCATCTGATGAAGGACTATAAAATGATAAGAGTATAAAGACAAATGCTCTCACATCATTATTATGTGTGGCCTTTATAACTGGTCTGCTGAGATGTTTTACAAACCACGAAAGAGATGTTGATTATGAAAGGTACACCATGTTAAGCCTATTTGAAAGTAAATTATTTTTTACAATTATATAAGCATGGATCTGCTCATTTGTGTATGCATGTATATGCATGTATATGTGTGCGTGCATGGTTAATTTGTTTTTATCATTATGGCTACTGATCATATATAAGAATTAGAACCAGAAAAAAAAACAATAATATGAAAATGCAATGATGATGCTTCAAAACATAATTATACAAGCCTAGCTAAACGAGGTTCCCTGGCTTTCGCCACTCAAGAAAATTATTTTCCTGTGCCCCTGTCGAGCAGAGTTACAGCAGTGATCCCTGGGGTGAATTTCCTATTTCCCACCCAGTTGTCAAGATTTCTCTTAAAGAGGGCTAATGAGGAGCTTTGCTTGTCATGAATGGGCAGCCTATTCCAGAGCAAGGGAAGTCTCTGGGACAGGAATCTATCCCTCCAGCATGTTCTGTTTATTGTGGTGACAAGGTTTAGGTCCCTGGAGCGTGTGGCTTGGAAAGATTGGGATTTCTTTAAGTGTAGCATGTCCATCAGGTCTGGATTAGACATGGCTCTGTACGTTAGGCAGAGGTTGCCTCAGAGTAGGCGATATGCGATGGAGTAGAGCTGGAGTTTTTTTGAGATGGTCGGCGTATGGCATCTGTCTGAGGCGGTAATTCTCTTAGTGAGATATTTCTGTGGCCTTTCCAGCTGTTGCAGATGTCTTGCGAGGTACATGCCAAATGGGGTATTGTACTCTATGATGGGTCTAATAAGAGATGAGTAGAGAGGAATGATGACCTCGCTTTTTCTGGAGGAGAACTCCTTTGTGATGAGGTATGCCATGTAGAAGGATTTCCTGACTACTGTGGTGACGTGATTATCAAAGGAGAGACTGCTATCCAACTATGTCCCAAGGTCTCTTATCACACTTTTGGTGTTTAGTAGGCTACCGTCTATGTGGTTGTTCATGAGTACGGTATTTTTCCTAAAGGGGATGACAATGCACTTCTTGGCATTGAGCTTTAGGCTATGACTTTGTGACACCAAGCATCAATCTCAGTGAGGCCTCTTTGTAGAATGTCCACATCCTCAAGTGAATTGATTATGGCTCTTAGTTTGCAGTTGTCTGCGAATTGCATTAGCCAGAGACCACCTGTATTAGACTGGACTTCAGAGAAGTAGATACCGAACAGGAGAGGACCCAGGACCGAACCCTGTGGTACTCCACTTGTCACTGATCTGAAGTCGGATTTGGAGTCAGCTACTTTCACTGTGTGGGTTCTGTCAATGAGCCGCCAGTTGGTCACCCATCTTGTGACATAGCGATTTATGCCTAGTCCAGTGAGTTTATCTATAATGCCACAGTGGGGGATGGGTTGAAAGCCTTGGTGAGGTCAAGATAGGCTGTGTGCACCACCTTACCCTCATCTACGGCTCTGGTGACTGCTTCGAAGACGTCAATCAGGTTTAAGGGGCATGATCTACCTTTTACAAACCCATACTGAGAGGGGTCCAGAGTTTGGAGGTTACTTACATCTTTGTTTATAAGCTCTAGGATGATGCATTCCATGGCTTTGCAGACCAGGCTAGTCAGGCTAATGGGACGGTAGTTCCTGGGGTCTGTGGTGGCACCCCCTTTGTGAAGTGGGATAACTGTCACTGTGCGCCATTCCACAAGCACAAAGCTTGAAGTGAGGCTATGGTTGAACATGGTACTTAGGTGGGCTGCCAATTCATTCTGCAGTTCATGCAGAATGCAGCCTGGGATGTTGTCCAGTCCCATGGATGCTGTGTTCTTGGCTTTGGAGAGTGCAGTCTTTACCTGTGTGGCCGTGATTTCAGGAGCTTTGCAATCATCTGGTATGGGGATGGGCCCTTTGGGGGTGAGGAGGGGTGAAGTTAGCACTGAACCCATCTGCAAGGATGTTGGCAATATCAGTTGGTTTGGTAAATGTAGTGCCATTGTGCTTTAGCTCAGAGCAGATCTGAGTGTTGCCATTGAGATTCTTGACATAGCTGTAGAAGGCTTTGTGGTTGTCTTTAGAATCCATGGAGATTTTATTTTTGTAACTAGCTTTGGAGGATTTTATGAGGGATCTCAGCTTCTTGCTGATGCTGACCAGGGAGTTCCTGCAGTCCTGGGATTTTACTCTTTTTTGCAACAGTTTCTTCCTTCTGTTGTAGAGCTTGTTTATGGCAGGGGACCACCAGATTGGCTTCCTTTTTCTGGAGGATAGCATCCTGGTTCTGTTGGAGATGGCATGGTCCATGCCCTCGTGTATGTGCTTATACAGTGCATTTGTATATGATTCAGCAGTCGTGCCACCATTTTCCATCTGTGTGGGTGTAATGAAGTTTGCCACTTCTGACTTAAGAAGCATGAAGTTGGCTTTGGAGAAGTTTTTTACAGTGGTTTCCTTACTGGGAAGGAGGGGATATGGATGTCTAGGGTGATTAACTTATGGTCGGACCTGACCAGTGAGGAGTTGACCACTGGTGTGGAGCATCTGTTACCCATATTGGTAATGACCAGGTCCAGGATGTTGCTACCCCTTGTAGGGGTTTGGACAAACTGGTCCAGGGCGTTGGAACTGATGAATTCCAGAAAACATTGGGAAAATGAGTTAGTACATGAGTAGTTTTCCCAGTTGTTGGAGGGGTAGTTGAAATCTCCCAAAATTAGGGTATTGGGCTGTACCTTGATATTATCCAGTATATCGAGAAACCTGGAGTGGGTGTCCCGGGGCATGGTGGGGGTCTGTAACATGCTACAACGTGAATTGCAGTCTTGCCCAGTGTTAATTGTACTTGGATAATTTCAGAGGCATTATGTTGAGCAACTAGCCTGGAGGTGTGGATATCCTTTATGAATATGGACACGCCTCCTCCTTTAGTATTTTGGTCCAGCTTAGGTGGCCGAAAGGTGTGGTAAGAACTGTAGCCTGGTAATGCAGGGCTGCTCTCTGGAGCCTTAAACCAGGTCTCTGTCACTGCATAGATGTCAGTGTTCTTCATCTTAAGGAGAGCCTCGAGTATGTGCATTTTGAGGTTTAGACTTCTAGCATTACCCTTAGATTTCACTTGTTTATGTCTACTATGGTGGTGCGTTTGACATTTGAGCCTTTCCTAAAAAAGGCACTGTAGCCAGTATCTGGAATACCAGCGGTGACAGGTGCAGGCCATCTCTGGCAAAGCATCATGGCCTGTCGATCATGTCATCCCATGCAGACAGATACTGGATCCCCTTTGAATGACACCAGAAACCTAGCCAATTGTTGAAGTCAATCATTTTGTCCTTGTACTGTGGTATCATTCTGGGTAATGGAAGGATGCTGCTCAGGGCTAGTGTCATACCTGCCTGGGTGACATGGTCAGAGAGCTCCTCCATGTCTTTTTCATGTAGTCCAGGGAGGTACGTCTCAGGTCATTCACTCCAATATGGACAATGACAGAATCATACTTGTACTTGTTGTGGAGTGATCTGAGTGCATGTATTATATGGCAGATCCTGGCACCTGACAGGCAGCTGACAGTAACTTTCTCCTTGTTTAGCCTGGTGAGAGGGACGTCAGTGTGCCTGACTATAAAGTCACCAATGACTAGTGAGTTGGGTATGTTGTTTTTCCTTATGGGCTGAGGTTGAGTGCACACTAATTTTGTGGGCTCTGTGTTGTTCGGGTAGTGTTGGGGGGTGGTGGTTGCTTGCTTTTCAGCTTTGGAGGTCTCTGTTTGGGCAGATTTTTATTGAGAGCCTCTGCGAATGTAGGTGTGTGTTTTGTGTTACTATGTGTGGGTTTGGGTGGTGTAGGATTTGATGGACTATGTGTTGAGTGCAGTGTGGTGTCAACCTTCTCCTCTTGACTGTCTAGTCCAGTCTTGGCTGGAGAGAGCTTGGCTTCCAGTTTGACTATATAAGTGCATTTCTCACAGGTTGTAGTGTTGGGTGGTAGGAGGAGAGGGTTGTCAGTGTACATGAGACAATTGCTACATTACCACAAGATGCCCAGATTCAGCATGTGGACAGGAGAAAACACCGGGAGCTGACTCTTGGACATGCCTCGTTAGTGCTTATTTATTTAAGTACTTGGAGCTGATTTCCTCTTGATTAGTGAGGAAAGTTGAGTGCTGCAGTAGTTTGTAGATTATTTAGTGGTTGCAGCGAGATTTGGACAAGTGCTGAGCACAACGAACAGTTTGAGTGCTAAAACTAGAAGACTGGCTACTTCAATGGAACAGAACAGTTTTGAGTGCTAAAACTAGAAGACTGGCTAGTTCAAAGAAATAGAAACAGTTTTGAGTGCTAAAACTAGAAGACTGGCTAATTCAAGAGGACAGAAACAGTTTAGAGTGCTAAAACTAGGAGACTGGCTAGTTCTAAGTGAAAATCTGAAGAGCAGACTTTTTGGCACCAGGAATAGTTTAACCGCAGTTAAACATCGATGCACGATGTGCAAAACCGCACAAACACAGGTTTTTAAACAGAAAGATGAAAGGAATAGAAATAGCTCAAAATGGCCAATAAAACTATAGATTCTGAGCTGAAACTACTCCCCCAGATGACAGGTAGGCTGTTTCAAAGCTTACCACTCTCACTGATGAACAGAGAAGCTTCACTCTATCCTAGAAAGGTCTGGGCAACACAGAACCTACAAACAGCCCAGAATTCAGCAAAGTCTGAAAACCGGACTCTACTACCTCTAGAAAGGTGGGAAACGAGTACAGAGATAGGATTTTTTTTTTCAAAAGTTAAAGCAGATACAATAATAAAAACACTTTTAAAGCAGAAAAAGCTATTGCACTTGACTGTGTAGCCCTTTTCAATTAAACATATGAAAAGACACTTAAAAATGATCAATTAAAGTGCAACAGTATAAGAATTCAAAAAGACAGTTCAAATAATTAGCAAACTTAATAAAAAATGGAATAATGCAGCTAGGAAAAATAAGCAATAAAAAGCAAAACAGAGGTACTTAAGCCACTCAGAGTCTCCCTTTTCTCTCTCTGCTGCTGTAGGACTCTGCAGAACACCCAGGCAGGCTCTTGCTGAAGCTGTTCAAGTGCAAAAACCACACAAACATGGGTTTTTAAACAGAAAGATGAAAGGAATAGAAATAGCCCAAAACAGCCAATAAAACTACAGAATCTGAACTGAAACCATTCCTCAGGCGACAGGCTGTTTCAAAGCTTACCATTCTCACTGATGAACAGAAAAGCTTCCCTCTATCTTAGAAATGTGTGGGCAACACAGAACTTACAAAAGCCCAGAATTCAGCAAAGTCTGAAAACCATCTCTACTTGCTCTAGAAAGGTGGGAAATTAGTACAGAGATAGGATTTCTTGGGTTTTTTTCAAATGTTAAAGCAAAACAGAGGTACTTAAGCCACTCAGAGTCTCCCTTTTCTCCCTCTGCTGCTGTAGGACTCTGCAGGAGGACACCCAAGCAGGCTCTTGCTGAGGTAGTACAAGTGCAAAAAGCACACAAACATGGGTTTTTAAACAGAAAGATGAAAGGAATAGAAATAGCCCAAATGGCCAATAAAACTACAGATTCTGAGCTGAAACCACTCCTCCAGGCGACATATAGGCTGTTTCAAAGCTCACCACTCTCACTGATGAACAAAGAAGCTTCCCTCTATCTTACAAAGGTATGGGCAACACAGAACTTACAAACAGCCCAGAATTCAGCAAAGTCTGAAAACCATCTCTACTAGCTCTAGAAAGGTGGGATATGAGTACAGAGATAGGATTTTTTTTAAATGTTAAAGCAGATACAAGAATAAAAACACTTTAAAGCAGAAAAAAGGCTATCGCACTTGAGTGTGTAGCCCTTCACAATTAAACAGATGAAAAACACTTACAAATGATCAATTAAAGTGCAACAATATAAGAATTCAAAAAAACAGTTCAAATAAGTAGCAAAGTTAATAAAAAATAGAATAATGCGGCTAGCAAAAACAAGCAATTAAAAGTAAAACAGAGGTACTTAATCCACTCAAAGTCTCCCTTTTCTCTCTCCTGCTGTAGGACTCTACAGGACACCCAGGCAAGCTCTTGCTGAGGTAGTATAAGCGCAAAAACTGTGCAAACACGGGTTTTTAAACAGAAAGATGAAAGGAATAGAAATAGCCCACACAGCCAATAAAATTACAGATTCTGAGCTGAAACCAATCCTCCAGGCAACAGATAGGCTATTTCAAAGCTCACCACTCTCACTGATGAACAGAGAAGCTTCCCTCTATCTTAGAAACGTATGGGCAACACAGAACTTACAAACAGCTCAGAATTCAGCAAAGTCTGAAAACCATCTCTACTAGCTCTAGAAAGGTGGGATATGAGTACAGAGATAGGATTTTTTTTCAAATGTTAAAGCAGATACAAGAATAAAAGCACTTTAAAGCAGAAAAAAAGGCTATCGCACTTGAGTGTGTAGACCTTTATAATTAAACAGATGAAGAACACTTAAAAATGATCAATTAAAGTGCAACAGTATAAGAATTAAAAAAAACAGTTCAAATAAGTAGCAAAGTTAATAAAAAATGGTTGGAATAACGCAGCTAGCAAAAATAAGCAATAAAAAGCAAATCAAAGGTACTTAATCCACTCAAAGTCTTTTCTCTCTCTGCTGTTGTAGGACTCTGCAGGACAGCCAGACAGGCTCTTGCTGAGGTAGTACAAGTGAAAAAAGCACGCAAACATGGGTTTTTAAACAGAACGATGAAAGGAATAGAAATAGCCCAAAACAGCCAATAAAACTACAGATTCTGAGCTGAAGCCACTCCTTCAGGCGACAGGCTGTTTCAAAGCTCACCACTCTCACTGATGAACAGAGAAGCTGCCCTCTATCTTAGAAAGGTCTGGGCAACACAGAATTGCACACAGCCCAGAATTCAGCAAAGTCTGAAAATCAGACTCTACTAGCTCTAGAAAGGTGGGAAACGAGTACAGAGATAGTATTATTTTTTTCAAAAGTTAAAGCAGATACAAGAATAAAATACACTTTTAAAGCAGGAGAAAAAGGCTATTGCACTTGAGTGTGTAGCCCTTTACAATTAAACAGATGAAAAAACACTTAAAAACAATCAATTAAAGTGCAACAGTTTGTTTGGGTTTGTGTTTTTCGTCTTTTCCCAGTTAGGGCTCGCCACAGCGGAACTCCGGTCCGCTAATGATTGGTAGTGGATTTTTATGTACTGGGTTACCAGCCCTGATGCATAACCTTCAACGAAGGCACGCCCCATTCACGTATGCCTCCACACAGAAGACGCTGTAGCTGAGAATCGAATGGGACAACGTCTTGCTATGAGGCGACAACGCTACCACAGCACCACCACCGCAGTATAATTAAAGTGCAATAGTATAAGAATTTAAAAAAAATGTTCAAATAACTAGCAAAGTTAATTAAAAAATGGTTGGAATAATGTGGCTAGCAAAAGTAAGCAAAACAGAGGTAGTTAATCCACTCAAAGTTTCCCTTTTTTCTCTCTGCTGCTGTAGGACTCTGCAGGACACCCAAGCAGGCTCTTGCTGAGGTAGTACAAATGCAAAAAGCATGCAAACATGGCTTTTTAAACAGAAAGTTGAAAGGAATAGAAATAGCTCAAACGGCCAATAAAACTACAGGTTCTGAGCTGAAACCACTCCTCCAGGTGACAGATAGGCAGCTTCAAAGCTCACCACTCTCACTGTTGAACAGAGAAGCTTCCCTCTGTCTTAGAAAGGTATGGGCAACACAGAACTTACAAACAGCCCAGAATTCAACAAGGTCTGAAAACCGGACTCTACTAGCTCTAGAAAGGCAGGAAACAAGTACAGAGATAGGATTTTTTTTTTCAAAAGTTAAAGCAGACACAAGAATAAAAACACTCTTAAAGCAGAAAAAAGGTTATCGCACGTGAGTGTGTAGCCCTTTACAATTAAACAGATGAAAAAACACTTAAAAATTATCATAAACATCTTCAAATAATGATTTGATATTAGTAGCCAACAACAAACATTGGGTGAAAGAGTTAATTTACAAAACAAAACACATTTTAGATACAGTAGGATTACAGCCTACTAAATAAAATGAAAATCCTGTTTAATCAATCAGTCCAAAAAACAATGTTGCAATGTCTCTTCAGTATTACAGCTATTACACATTCCTTGTTCTTTCATTTTATATTTCATGTTACTTTTCACTTGCAGTTTTTCCAATAATAAATGCCACAGAAAGTCACTTGCTTCAAAACAAGATTCAAATATTGCCTTTTACTTACTGCTTCCTTGTATTCACCCCACCCCCACACTTTTTCCAAGGATCCATATAGTATCTTGCGTGCACTAATTTTTATACCACACTTTCCTTCTCATCTCTCTTTCATTTATATTAGTTCTCCATTTTACTTTCAACTTCCTTCTCTTCCAAACCTTTTGTTTATCTCTTCACTTTTATTACCTTCACCCATCCACATACCTTTACATTTTTGAAATAACAAAATCGTCTTTTTTCAGACAATTTTTAACACCCAAAATAATTCTATTCGTACTAAGAAAACTGGATTTATTAAATTCCGTTCCCCTTTTTTTACATTATAAAATATCCCTCTTTTGACTGGATTCAACCTTCTTCCCCAAAACCAAAAAAAGATACCCAATAATTCAGCTTCCGTACAGCCTGGAAATATGTACACACCACCTAAATATGCTAGCTTTCTTAAAATATATGTGTTTAATATATATACCCTTATTCTTAGAGACAACTGAAACACTCTCCACCAATCTGTTGACTTTTGTATTGTTTCAGAACTTCTCTCTGTTGTTCTACTATTTCTACTTGTTCCTTTCCAAACTTAACCCTAGTAAAATAAATTCCTGCCATTCTTACCACATGTCTGAACCCCTTTCTTTTTACTTATTTAGCTGTAATCCTACTTTACCTAAAATTTGTTCTGTTCTGTAAATTTAATCTTTCATTCAATGTTTGTTGGTTACTAATGCCAAATCATCTGCAGATGTTAATATTCATTATTATTATTAATATTTAATATTATTAAAACATTTTTATTTTATCTATATGTTTTTGTTAACTGGATAGGCCCACTGGACAAACTGTCTCTTTTCAGGGTTGGTTTGGAGCACTGTCTGATTAAGTGAGTTGCCCAGTCACACAATAGGCAAATGGTGGTGGAAGGGATCAAAGCATGTATCGCTAACTACAAGAAACAACTCAAGGGTCTTAGTTCTCTGCACTGCCTGACAGAAAGGTATTAATAACATTAAATGGGATCAGCACCTGTGTCAGTTTTTAAGGCTCAGTGCTGTTCTGGAGGACTCTTGTTTGCCAGTGACCCCTGCTACCTATCACTCAATCAGTTTCTAGTGCAGTTTATGCCTTACATTCATTTGCTCACTTCATCTGTAGAGCAGTGTCAGCAGCTTTATACTGTGACTGCAGGCTTATATGAAAAAATAACTGTGGATAAGGGTAGATTAACTAAAAGCTATGCATGCAAATGACAGAAATATCTGTGTGACCCATACTTTATAGATTAAGGGTGGACCATGTACTAAATGGGTGTTCGGTACGCTCTGTAACACATACATGTAATGTGCAATAGTATTGAACCTGAGAGGAAAATTGTCTTGAAGTAAAATATAATTATTATGGCCATATTTATTTAATACTGTATTGTGTATACTGTCCTTTTACCACATCCACCATTCAATTCATATTTTTTATTTAATTCTGTTATTTTTGACCACTTTTCTTTTAGCCCTGTTTTCCACTCTTCCATACTACCCTCTATTTCACTTTTATATTTTATCCCTCCTTTCATTTAATTTCTTTGACTAACAAGAACTGTGGATAGTTTATTGATGATTATTGGTATCACAGCAATTGTTATTCTAGTCACAACTATCTTTAGTTGGCATGGATCAGCAACTACAGAGTAAACATGATTACCAGCAAAGCATGAACACTGCTCCTAAACAAAAAACAGTACATGTAGCTCAGAGGGCCACTGCCTGTAAGTAAAGTCACAGGAATTATTTATAGCATGTAGGATGTTTCATTTGGTGAGTCTCAGCCATTAATAATAGCTTCTCAGAAGTATGGCATTTCAGCTGAATCTTCAGAAAAGGAAAACAACTTGAGCAAATAAGATCGAAGCGGATGCTAGCTGCCTTATGAGTTGTGCAGAGTGGCCAAGGGAATGTTTTGCAATGATATTGCTTTAATGCTTTTTATTGCCTGCTAGGAAGTAGTACAACTGGAAGAAGTTCTGTCACTGCAGAACTGAGAATAATGGAGCTGCAGGGAAGATATGACTTACATTGACTGGGATTTAAAATTAAATAGAGGTCAACATTTTCTACCACTCTATTCATTCAACTCTCTCAAACGTAAATAGAAAACTATTTGTATAATATATACATATATATATATATATATATATATATATATATATATATATATATATATATATACATACATACAAAAAACAGTACACATAGTTCAGAGGTGCCACTGCCTACAAGTAAAGTCACAGGAATTATTTACAGTATGTACACACACACACACACACACACACACACACACACACACACACACACACACACACACACACACACACCTTTTTTTTTAGAGTTTAATTTGTTGTAGGACATTTTGTTCAGTAGATAACAAAGACTCTTTGTACCTGTGAGTGGAATTTTACTTATTTTTTTAACAACAGCAGGCCACAATAGCTTTCATTATGCAGTGTTCACAGACTGGCATAATTTTTCTAAAGGCAAATAGTGTTTAGTATCAGCAGAAGCTGCCAGGGTCATGTTCCTTGAAATATGTTGGCGCCATTTTAAGGAAGTATTGTTATTTTTTTTTTTTCATTTGCGCTAGAATGTATTCCTATTTAACTTGGTTAGCTGGAGAAGGTATACATTTTAACTGCTCTGCTAATGGAGGCCATTCCATTTTTTATACTCTGTTCATTAGACTGCTAGAGTAGTGATCAAGTTCTAAACAATTTTCAAAGAAAGAATTAAACCCTGTAAGTAGACAGGAAATGTTAAAGAGAAGTTTTGTACTTTTTCATTTTATTTCATTGATGCTTTGCTGCTTTGGTTGGATTCATGACAATCCATCAAAAGTGCTTTCAATGAACACAAATAAACCAAAACTGCCTTCAGAGAACATTGAAATAACTTTTTTTGCAGGTGACAATCCCTCCTGTACCACCAATTTGGGGGACCTCACCTCCACCCCTCAGAGTTGTAAATACCAACTTTAGGTTGCACAATAATGGAGAAAAGGTCCGTTTCTACTTTCATCGATGGTGGTTTCGGTGAATTGGCTTTGGTTTATTTGCTTTTGCTGAAATCACCTTTGATGGATTTACATGCTGCCATTTGGTTAGTACCTCTAGGTTAGTGACCTATTTTCAGGGGAGACCTAAGGTGGTATTTATACTGACTAGGGGAAATTGGGACAGGGCACTGGAGAATTTCATCTACTCTTTTTCATAAAATCAGTGGGATCTTTTATATCACACCTGAACTGCAACCAACTCAGGCAGATGGGGACTTGGTTTAATGTCTCATCAGGATGGCTACATCATATAAATATTATTGCATGTTATATGAAGATTTAGTATGTAGAAGCCTATGTCATTCAAAAACCAGTGATATGGAAAGCTCCAAGAAAGATTCCGTGACTGTATATATTATATATCATACTAATAGTATGCAATAAAATATGTTAAGCAAAATGCTGACGCAGGTATGGATTCTCTTAAACCTGAAAATAGAAAGCATTAGAATGTGGCTGCTGGCTATAAATAGGAACTCAAAGACAGACTTCAAAGGATAACAGGAATGGATTCGTATTACTTTGCCAGAACTGTTCTTACCTCCTTTCTTGAAGTATTTGTTACTAACATAGCTTTGGCAGTAACAGCATCACAACAATTTTTATCTACAAATAAGTCAACGCTGTTTTAAATAATAGTATTTACTAAGTTATTAGTGTTTATTCTTTTCTTAAAATATATCTTTTCTGATTAGTTTCAGTACTGCGACAAATGCTAATCAACTACATAATGGGCTGTATGATTTCATATTCATATCTAAGGGCACAATAGATAAAGGATCAGCATCTGTGAATCGGGATCTAATATAGGTTAGAAGGGACCTATGTGGCTCCCCTGGCAAAGAGAAACATAGCACAGTTATAACCCTGACAATTCCTTATAAGACAATAAGACAAAAAACATATCCACTACTGCATAAACAGAAAAGACACTGGGAACAGTGGATTTGTTTTGCTATTCATAAATTCTTGCTACATGGACACTGTGATAGATAAGAAGTATAGCATACCCATTCTTTCAGTTTCATGATAAAAATTCCTTGGTCTCTTACCACTAAGTTTCAGAACACGGGGCCATAATAAGTTTCAGAACATGTGATCATGGTGTTGCCGCTATGCCAGCTTGTCCTTCTGCAGCTACTCTGCGTCTACCTTCATCACAAGACTTCCTTACTCTGTCCAATGCGTATTTAAGGTCAGTTATATCTTACATCGTACTATTTGCTCATGCAGTACATGCCAAGAGATAACCATCCACTTCAGACGTTATCTCTCCTCAGTTCTAAACTAAACTGACCTGTCCAAACTGCCTTCAATGGCCTTTTGTCATTCTTCTTCATGTGCGCCTTCCTAATTTCTACAAACGGTATGGTGCGGCTATATAAGGTCTCTCAATTCTTTCTTGTCACTTTCAGAGTGTCTTTGTGTGTGTGTGTGTGTGTGTGTGTGTGTGTGTGTGTGTGTGTGTGTGTGTGTGTGTATACATCATGATATTTCATTGAAACACACTAGTAATGAATCATGAAATTACTTAAATCAGCATTTCGAACAACTAACATACCAAAATCTAAAAATAATGAAAAACAAATATATTTAAAAAGGTAATCAAAAAGTTTCCTTTTCCAGTACTAAAACAAAACTTTACCACTACATTCAGACCTAATTTTCTGAATAATGGCAACATTATGTAAAGGGTTTTCCCTAAGGTAAAGTGTTAAGTAGGTTAGGTTAGGGTTAGGATTAGGGATAGCATGCATTAATAAGGCAGTGCAGTGGAACTCATTACTCAAGACAGTTTGGGCACACACACACACACACATACACACACACACACACACACACACACATAGACACACAGCATACAACATACAGCAACACACATGCACAACAATACATCTACTTTGCATCTACCACTTTACCTACCCTTGTCCTAACCCTAACCTACAAACACTCTATCTAATGTAAGATAGCTGTTTGGTAATTATAACTTTGTTTCCTCAACTCCATTTTGCAGTAGGCTTAATTTTTTTCTAATACTTGCCATGTATGGTTTAGATAAACATAATATACATCAATAGTTAATTGTTCCAGAACAAATGTTTCAGCCATAATTGCTTTGAGTTACTACAAGAGCCTTAAAATGTAAGAGTCTAAGCTAATGTATAACCATATGTATTAAGTTTAGATAACATTGGAATGTGGGAGTTTAGCTTCAATTATAATATTTCCAAATTTTAGGAGCTTAATAAATTAATGTATAGCTAAAAGTAATTCCCGTTCTTCCTGCATAACTGGAAGTGTCAAAGGTTAGTGCTGTTTTTCGTAATTAAATGTACAAGAAATTACTTGTATTTTTCCAACACACTACTATAAAAAGTCCTTTACTGGAGTTCAGTTACCAGTGACACTTGCAGCCCACTGCTTTCCTAACAGAACAAAAGCCATGTTTAGCCAAGCATGCTGGTATATGTAACTGCTTGAATAGGCAGTGAGGTAAAAGGTTTACAGTATCCTGCTGGAGTCCAGTTTCTGTTATATAGCTTTGGGTTTATGTTGTCTGCAAGTATAAATAAACAGTTAAAAGGAAAAAGACTTAAAGCTATTTCTTTACTTACAGTTTAAAGTAAGTTATCAACCCTACTCCATGGACAATCATAGACACATTCCTTCTCCCTAATGCTTAAACTTACAATACTGAAAAAAATTTGGCATTGAAAATAAAACTGCACACTTACCTGCCAGAATCCATACTGTGTCATTAGACCACTTATTTATTTATTTATTGACATTTGTTAACTGGGAAAGTCCACTGGGCTTGAGACCCATTTTCAGTGGAGGCCCAGGGAGAAAAGCTCAAAGTTTCATGAAAATCATTACATGAATTTGTAAAGAAACAATTACTTATAAAGCAAGTGAAATAATACAGAAAACTATCTAAACACCACATATGTTGTAAAAAGACACAATACAGTAACAATGGAATATTAACATGTAGAAAAATTATACAGTTAGAAATATTTAACAATACAGCTCACTTTTTTTTTGGGGGGGGGAGTAGGAAAAGGGAAAAGGTAAATGTAGTGGGAAGGTAGGATAGATATAGTTAGAATCTTATAGCTGGGTGGTGGGAATATGTAAATTATAGGTGGCATGTATTTAATGATAGCATTTGTGACACCTGTGCACTGGCCTAGCAATCAAGGAGCTCAATCTTCACCACTAACACCAGTGAGGGGCATCCATATAGGGAAAGGATAATAAATATACACAGTAAAGTACAATTTCCCTTAAGAGCACACAGAGATCACAGTCAGTCTGGTGCTGGTTTCTCCCTTTCTCTGCAGGTCCCCAATAAGAATCCCCAATGGCACAGCTATAGGGTCCAGATCTCAGCCTAGTGGGCAAGCTAAAACCTCCAGCACCCTCTCTGTTTGAGTGCTTTGTGTCCCTGCCCAAGTAGCATTTTGAGATAAGAGTTTATACAACCACATGGACACTCCTGGGGAAGGCTGGCACAGGTTCTCCAGCTGTGCCCCTTTTACCCAGACTATACAGTAGAAATCACTGCCGCCACCCAGCTAATAGTTATCAGCTACTCAAAGGCCCTTATGAAAAGGTGTTCAATTATTACTGTGCAATATTATTATCCAAATGGTAAGTGCAACCAAACAGTCAAGACTTATTTGGAGTGACTTGGTACAGTATTACTATATACATGCAATGTACTCTTAGAGTTTAACTTATCTCTACACAAAACAGCCACAGTTCATAGGTTCATAGGTTCATACTAGGCTATCTGCCCTAGGGCATTTACAAGCCTAGCCAGAGTGTGTTTGGCTTTCGCCACCCATTTTAAAATGAATTTTGCTATGCCCTTTTTCGAGGTTAGTATACTGTGCTTCTGTCTAACAGTGACACAGATGTGATACCTGGAGTAAATCTATGATCTCCCATCCACTCATCAAGATTCCTCTTGAAGAGAGTCAATGAGGGACTCTGCCTAACCTGGACTGGGATTTTATTCCAGAGTGAAGGGAGCATCTGGGTTATGAATCTGTCCCTCCAGCATGTCCTATTTATTTCAGTGCTGAGGTTCAAGTTTCTCGAGTGCGTAGCTCAATGGGATTTGGATTTTCTGAGGTGCAGCATGTCCATTAATTCCGGGTTGGACATGGCTTTATACGTCAGGCACAGATCGCCTCTGAGCAGGTGGTATGCCACTGAGTAGAGCTGGAGTTTCTTTAACCGGGCAGCTTATGGCATCTGTTTGAGCCCTTTGATCCTCTTGGTGAGGTACTTTTGGGGTCTTTCCAGTTGGTGCAGGTGTCTAGTAAGGTACATCCCAAAAGGGGCATTGTACTCAATTATGGGCCTGATAAGGGATGAGTAAAGAGGCACGATGACCTCCCCTGATCTAGATGTGAATCCCTTCATGATTAGGTGGGCTATATAAAATGTTTTTCTAACCACTTTGGCCACGTGATTGTCGAATGAGAGATTGCTATCAACCTGGGTCCCCAGGTCCCTAATTACTTCTTCCGTACTTAATGGATTACCATCTATGTGGTAATTTGTGAGCACTTTGTTTTTGCCTAAGTGGATGACTATACACTTTTTGGCGTTTAGCTTGAGGCCATGGCTCTGGCACCAGTTGTCTGTTTCTATGAGGCCCTTTTGTAGGATGCTTGTGTCAGCTGGAGAGTTGATTATGGCGCCCAGTTTGCAGTCATCTGCGAACTTGGTCAGCCACAGTCCTTCCGTGTTGGCCTGTACCTCTGAGAAATATATACCGAACAAGAGAAGTCCCAGGACTGAGCCTTGTGGGACGCCACTTGTAACTGGTTTGGAGTCTGACATGGCTCCAGCAATTCTAACCATGTGGGTTCTGTCCTTGAGCCAGTTTGCAACCCATCTAGTGACATAGGGGTTTATATTTAAGCTGGTGAGCTTATCTATAATGCCCGAGTGGGTATTGTATCGAAGGCTTTTGCGAGGTCCAGGTAGGCTGTGTGGACCACTTTCCCCTCGTCAATGGCCTTGGTGACTGTTTCAAAGAAATCGACCAGGTTTAAGAGGCAGGATCTGCCCTTAACAAAGCCAAACTGGGTAGGATCCAGTGTCTGTAGGTCCCCAATATCTTTATCTATGAGGTCCATGATGATCCTTTCCATAGCTTTGCAGACCAAGCTAGTCAGGCTTATGAGGCGATAGTTTCCAGGATCCGTTGAGGTACCACCTTTGTGGAGAGGGACCACTGTTGCTGTACGCCACTCTTTGGGTTCATATCCTGTGGTAAGGCTGAGATTGAACAGTAGTTTTATGTTTGGGTTTAGTTCTTCTTGGAGTTCATGTAGGACGCAGCCCGGGACACCGTGTGGTCCCATTGATGCTGTGTTTTTTGCTTTGGAGAGGGCGGCTCTTACCTGAGCATCTGAGATGTCAGGGGGGCAGCACTCTGCTGGGATAGATATTTGCCCTTTTGGTGAGGAAGGGGGAGAGATGTTTGCGCTGAACCTGTCAGCTAGGATGTTGGCAATGTCTGTGGGTTTGGTGTATTTTTTGTCATTTTGGATGAATTCTGAGCATATCTGGGAATTCCCACCCAGGTTCCTAACATAACTAAAGAAAGCCTTGTGATTATCCTTAGTGTCCTGTGCAATTTTTCTCTCGAAGCTGACCTTAGACGATTTTATGAGTGCCCGTAGTTTTTTGCTAATACTGATCAGAGATGCCTTCCCTTTTTGGGATTTTGCTCTGTCATGTAGTAGCTTCCTCCTTCTATTGTATAGTTTGTTTATGGCTGGGGTCCACCAGACAGGATGCCTGCCTTGGAGGATTGGGTCTTGGTTTTGTTTGGGATTGCATGATCCATGCATTCCTGAAGGTGTTCATAGAATGCGTTTATAAAGGATTCTGCGGTCTGGGCCGTATTTTCTACAGGCCCGGGGGCTCTGAAGGATTCCACCTCGGTTTTGAGGAGTGTGAAATTTGCTTTAGAGAAGTTTTTCACTGTGGTTTTCTGGGCAGGGGCTGGGATTGGGATGTGAATATCTAGTGAGATAAGTTTATGGTCTGATCTTACCAGTGAGGGATACACTTCTGGTCTGGAGCATAGAGTCCCCATGTTGGTGATGATCAGGTCCAGTATGTTTTCCGCTCTTGTGGGAGTGGTAACAAGTTGTTCCATAGCATTTGAGTTTATAAATTCTAGGAACCTTTGGGCTAGGGTGTTGGAGCTAGAGTAATGCTCCCAGTCTATGGGTAGTTGAAGTCACCCAATATAATGGTGTTTGGAGAGACCTTCATATTTTCCAGTGTTCTCAAGAAGGCCGAGTGGGGTTCCTGGGTTTGGGAGGGTGGTCTGTAGCAGGCTATAAACTGGAAGGCAGTTTTACCCACTGTTAGTTGCACATGGATAGTCTCTGATGCTTCGTGCTGTGCCACCAACTTGGAGGTGTGCGTATCTTTGACGAATATTGATACTCCCCCTCCTTTTGTGGTTCGGTCCAAGTTTTGGGGCCGAAAAACATGGTATGAGGTATAACCTGGTAGTACTGGGGTGCTCTCAGGAGCCTTGAACCAGGTTTCTGTTACTGCACAGATATCGATGTTCTCCATGCTAAGGAGAGTTTCGAGTGTGTGCATTTTGAGGTTTAGACTTCTGGCATTGAGTAGCATTACTCTTAGTTTCTTATCCCTTGTGATACCTATGGAGGTGGGTTTGTCTTTTGAGCCTTGCCTAAAAAAGGCACTATGGGGTGGCAAGAGCCTTTGCCAATATCTGAAAGCCCAGGGGTGACAGGTGCAAGCCGTCCCTAGCTAAGCATCGTGGCTTGTCGAGCATGTCATCCCAGGCTGACAGGCATTGGATCCCCTTTGAATGACACCAATACTTAAGCCAATTGTTGAAATTGATCATCTTGTCTTCATATTGTGGCATCATTCTTGGTGAGGGTAAGATGCTACTCAAGGTCAGGGTCATACCGGCCTGGGCTACATGCTCAGAGAGCTCCTCTATGTCTCTTTTCATGTAGTCCAGGGAGGTACGTCTCAGGTCATTCACACCAGCATGGACAATGACTGAGTCATATTTGTACTTGCCTTGGAGTGACCTGAGTGCTTGTGTTATGTGGCGGATCCTAGCGCCCGACAGGCAGTTCACCGTGACCTTCTCCTTGTTCAGCCTGGTGAGCGGGACATCAGTGTGCCTGATGATAGAGTCACCTATTACAAGTGTATCAGGTGTGTTGTTTAGCCTTAAGGGCTGTGACTGTTCGGCACACTGGCTTTGTGAGCTGTGTGTTGCACATGTTTTGTTTTGGGGTAGCGGTTGCTTGGGTGTCTGCTTTGGAGGTCTCTGTTGCTTAGGCAGATTTTTATTTAGAGCCTCCGAGTATGTTTTTGTGTGTTTATATGTTTGGTTTGCTGTCGTGATAGGTCTGTGTGAGACTGGAATTGTAATGAGTGTGGTTTCCTTCTCCTCCTGACTGGTTATGCCAGTACTGAGTTGAGAGAGCTTAGCCTCCAGTTTGGCTATATGGTTGCATCTCTCACATGTGTTGGAATTTCTTGGGAGGAGGAGAGGGTTGTCTGTGTACATGAGGCAGTTGTAACATTGCCTCAAGATTCCCAGATTCACCAACTGGACCGGAGAGGAGATTGACAACTGACCTTTGGACATGCTAGAATAGTATTGGGAATTCCTTTATAATTGAAAAAAGGGCCAATGGGGAACAAGGTACTCAAGGGGAGTTTGTGAGGGTGTAGTGCTTTTAATTTTTTAGTGCTGACTTATATAATTGCTTTAGTGAGCAAGTACCAGGCTTTAGAGTAGGAATAGGGTGTTTGTTATGAGAACTAGATCAGTTCTAAGGGAAAAATTGAAGAGCAGACTTTGTGGAGCCGAGAATGGTTTAAACCCAATTAAGTGGCATTGCCCAATGCTGCGCTATGCGCAAAATCGCGCAAAGCTGCGCTAAAGTGGGTTTTATACAGGGGGGACTTGAAAGAGCTAGAAATTGGCCCAAAACGGCCAATAGACTACCAGATTCTTGTGCTGGGAACACTCCTCCAGGGATAGATAGGCTGCTCTAAGCTCCCCACTGCCACTGGTGAACAAAGAAGCCTCCCTTTATCCAAGAAAGGAAATGGGCAACACAGGAACTTTCCAAAAGTCCAGAATACAGCAAAGCCTGTATTTGGACTACTCTAGGTCAGGAAAGATGGGAAACAAGGATCATTTTTTTTTCTTTTTTGCAACAAACAGCAGGAAAATGCAATAAATATGTAACACAGGCTAGCGCACTTGAGTGTGTAGCCTCAACAGATAAATGCAACAAACAGGGCAAACATTAAAAGTGCAGGTGCAAAAACAACTTTAAACAGTTTAAAACAGTTCAAGAAGCAGAAATACTTGCAGTTTAGCTAGATCGGACAGTCGCCCAGATAGTAGCAGCAAAAAAACCCCACTTTGTCAGGTTAGCAGTCGCTCTTTTAGCCTCTCTGCTGCTAGCACCACTCTGCAGGACCACGAGGAGCTTGGCTGAGTAGTAACAAGCGCAAAAAACGCGCCAAAGTGGGTTTTATACAGGGGGACTTGAAAAAGCTAGAAATTGGCCCAAAATGGTCAATAGACTACCAGATTATTGTGCTGCGAACACTCCTCCAAGGATAGATAGGCTGCTCTAAGCTCCCCACTGCCACTGGTGAACAAAGAAGCCTCCCTTTATCCAAGAAAGGAAATGGGCAACACAGGAACTTTCCAAAAGTCCAGAATACAGCAAAGCCTGTATTTGGACTACTCTAGGTCAGAAAAGACGGGAAACAAGGATAATTTTTTTTTTCTTTTTTGCAACAAACAGTAGGAAAATGCAATAAATATCTAACACAGGCTAGTGCACTTGAGTGTGTAGCCTCAACAGGTAAATGCAACAAACAGGACAAACTTTAAAAGTGCAGGTGCAAAAACAACTTTAAACAGTTTAAAACAGTTCAAAAAGCAGAAATACTTGCAGTTTAGCTAGATCGGACAGTTGCCCAGGTAGTAGCAGGGAAAAAACACTTTTATCAGGTTAGCAGTCACTCTTTTGGCCTCTCTGCTGCTAACACCACTCTGCAGGACCACAAGGAGCTTGGCTGAGTAGTAACAAGCGCAAAAACCGTGCCAAAGAGGGTTTTATACAGGGGGACATGAAAGAGCTAGAAACTGGCCCAAAACGGCCAATAGACTACTAGATTCTTGTGCTGGGAACACTCCTCCAGGGATAGATAGGCTGCTCTAAGCTCCCCACTGCCACTGGTGAACAAAGAAGCCCCCCTTTATCCAAGAACGGAAATGGGCAACACAGGAACATTCCAAAAGTCCAGAATACAGCAAAGCCTGTATTTCGATTACTCTAGGTCAGTAAAGATGGGAAACAAGGATAATTTTTTTTCTTTTTTGCAACAAACAGCAGGAAAATGCAATAAATATGTAACACAGGCTAGCGCACTTGAATGTGTAGCCTCAACAGGTAAATGCAACAAACAGGACAAACTTTAAATTTCAAGCGCAAAAGCGCTCTAAAGCTGGCTTTAAAGCAGGGAGTTAGAAGAGATAGGAAATGGCCCAAAACAGCCAATAAGCTACAGGTCACTGGGATGGAACCACTCCTCAAGGGACAGATAGGCTGCTCAGAGCTCCCCACTCTTACTGGTGAACAAAGAAGCTTCCCCCTATCCAGATAAGGATATGGGCAACACAGGAACTATGACACAGCCCAGAGATCAGCAATACCTGAAGACTGGACTATTCTAGTTCAGTAAAGGCGGGAAACAAGGATTTTTTTTTTTTTATACAGAGTAGCAGAAATTAGGTACAGAACCGCAGTAAATGCTTTAATTCGGCTAGCACACTTGAGTGTGTAGCCTACCAGTTAAACTAAGCAAAAACAAACTTTAAAAGTGCAAAAATACTCAGAAATACAGGCAGGAATGCAATAAAACAACTTTGCAGAGCTTATTTAGTTAAAGAAACAGAGAAGTCTATATACATACAGAAAAGCAGCTAAACACACAAACACTTCAGATGCAGTGCAACCTAGAGCACTTGAGTTGTAGCAATATTAAGGCAATTACAGTTATAATAAATGCTCTGAAATATACTCTATATATATTTTTTTTTTTTTTTCCCTTTTTTTGAAAGGGAAAAAGGAGAAACAGAAGGCCTTATCAAATGTTCTCTCTGTATTAGGTAGAATGAGCTAATGACAATAGACTGGGAGGAGTGTCACAGATCAGATTTACAGTAGGGGTGGGCAACTGCAAAGCCACCAAGTATAAGAGCAAGACACCAACTGGGAGGGAGGGGACAGACAGTAAGCACTACTTAAAACAAATGAAAGTTTTTAAACAGATAAAGATTTGTAAAGATACAGAATGCTTTTAACTGCAGACAAATCATTTACTTGTGCAGATTTGTTAATAGCAATAAAATACACTCGAAGACTAAAAAGCAGACAATAAAAGTGCTATATATTAATTGTTAGAAACAATAATCTGTATAAATAATTGAAAAAAAAGCAGGATACTTATATATCTCAGCTAACTGTTGCGGTCAACAACTCTCATCCACTCTGCTCAATGTGTATAGTTGAAAGGTTTAAAAATATTTAATAATAAATAAAAAACAAGACAGTACTTCTTACTACACAGTGCTAGTCAAGAGTTCAGAGATCACAGTGAAATACTTAAAATAATACAGTAGAAAAGTTCTGACATCACAGAAAAACATACTAGTCTAATCTTCCTATTTCCTAGCTATATCTAAGAGTAACACAGTTCTAAAATCCTACTTACATATAGACACAGGCAGAGTGGTGAGTTGGATTTTCTCAAGACAAATGCTCAAATGCTCTCATTCTTTCTGTCCTTAAATTGATAACACAGTACCACTGATTAATTTCAGATTACATCATCTCTTCCTGGTTCCCAGGCTAACAGACTCTCACAGGTTAATAGCCCCTTTGATCTTGCAGCTGGTCAGGAAGCACAGCAATAAAAGAAATTATACATGCAAATTCTAGCCAGTAACTCTGGCCTCAAAACAATAGGCAGAATTCCTTCATCCAGACATATCGGCTCTGAGTTTTGACATGAAAGAATTGACTTGTCAGCTTTGTTACAGCAGAGTGCACTGTTGTTACATTTTTGCAGTTCCACATTTAACACAATTTTTTCCCATTTAAGAGAACAAGCCTGTGGCTTATATTAATATTTACAAATGACAGAATTATCTACAAAATTTTATTTGGCTAGGCTGGCAGCCTTCACCTATCTTCACAGTATTAAACGTCGAAAGTGACAGAGAAGAAAAAATGTGTTAAGATAGTTGTATAGATGTGTGGACTAGGATACTAAAGATTAAAAATAACCCATATGGTGTAACAGTATAATATATCTTCTTCTTCTTTTGGCTTTTACACACACACACACACACACACATACACACACACACACACACACACACACACACACACACACACACACACACACGCGCGCACACGCACACGCACACACGCACACACATACATACACATATGTGTGTGTACTGTATGGTTGGGTATGATTATCTGTATGGCAGACACCACTGATACCAGAATACCTGTAGTCCCATCCCACACCCCAGCAAGCCTTAACATAACTTTTATCTGTAAACACTTAACCCACCTTTTTGGTGTTATTGCACCGAATACAAGGCTGTTATCTTACTGCAACTAGCAAGAACCCAAGTAATTATTTCAGGAAAGTCTCTGGGTCATTTCACTCAGCTCTTCACCATACCCAGGAACATGCACCCCACCTAGCTTCCTTTGTACCTTGTGACATCCCTCACCTACTCATCTTAATAACCTCTTCAGTTACAACCATTTAATCATAAAACATAGCTGAAATCAGTAGTTACATGGTGGCTATCAATACCCTCCCTTCTACTAAAACACTTATCCATGTCACCCAATCACACATGGCTTCACAGTTTTTTCCTACATTTCCTTCCCTTATACTATTATATACTTTATATCCTCAGTAATGAAAAAGTAATTTACAGGTTCATAGGTGATTACAATAGGGAAGTGGGGCTTCAGGTGTTGAAGCCCTGAATCATTTTATAGACTGCCTCTGCCCTTAAAGGACATGGTTAATACCCTGGGAGTGAGCTTTTGGTTTCCCATCCACTTATCCAAATTATTTTTAAAGAAAGTGAAGGATGGTCTTTGTTTTACAAAGATGGTAAGTTTATTCCATAGATGAGGTAGCCTTTGGGATATGAATCTGTCTCTCCAGCAAGTTCTGTTAGAGTTCTGTTGATGTAACAAATAAGGTTCAGGTCTATGAAACACGAAACCCTTGTATGATCCTTCTTGCAAATATGTATCATTTTTATCAGAGCTGAATCAGAGAATACCATGTAGGTCAGGCATAGGTCACCTCTCAATAAAGGATATGAGATGGGGCAAAGGGATAGGGCCTTTATTCAGTTTGAATAAGGTAACACTTTAGTCATAGGTGACTCTATAGTCAGGCACACTGATGTTCCACTCACCAGGCTAAACAAGGAGAAAGTTACTGTCAGCTGCCTGTCGGGTGCCAGGATCCACCACATAATGCACGCACTCAGGTCACTCCACAAGAAGTACAAATATGACTCTGTCATTGTCCATGTTGGTGTGAATGACCTGAGACATACCTCACTGGACTACATGAAAAGAGACATGGAAGAGCTCTCTGTTCTTGTAGCCCAGGCAGGTATGACCCTAGCCCTGAGAATCATCCTGCCATCACCCAGAATGATACCACAGTACAAGGACAAAATGATTGACTTCAACAATTGGCTAAGCTTCTGGTGTCATTCTAAGGGAATCCAGTATCTGTCTGCCAGGGATGACATGATCGACAGACCACGATGCTTTGGCAGAGATGGCCTGCACCTGTCACCCTTGGGATTCTGGATAATGGATAAGGCTCTTGCCACCCCTATAGTGCCTTTTTTAGGCAAGGTTCAAATGACAAATTCATCACCATAACAGGTACAAGCAAGCAAAATCTGAGGGTAATGCTACTCAGCGCTAGAAGTCTAAACCTCAAAATGCATTCACTTGAGGCACTCCTTAAAATGGAGAACATCGACATCTGTGCAGTGACAGAGACCTGGTTCAAGGCTCCAGAGAGCACCCCTGCATTGCCAGGCTATAATTCATACCACAACTTTCGGCCACCTAACTTGGATTGAAACACTAAAGGTGGAGGCGTGTCCATATTCATTAAGGATATCCACACCTCCAGGCTAGTTGCTCAGCATAATGCATCTGAGATTACCCAAGTGCAACTAAATCTGGGCAAGACCACAATCCAAATTGTAACTTGCTACAGATCCCCACCATGCCCCAGGATTCCCAGTCCTCATTTCTTGATACACTGGAAAATATTAGGGTACAAACCAACACCCTAATAATGGGTGATTTCAACCACCCTACCATTAACTGGGAAAACTACTCATGTACCAACTCTTGCTAAACGTTTTCTGGAATTCATAAATTCCAATGCCTTGGATCAACTTATCCACACCCCCACCAGGGGCAGCAATATCCTAGACCTGGTCATTACCAACATGGGCGACTGGTGTTCCACACCAGAGGTCAATTCCTCATTGGTCAGATCCGACCTCAAGCTAATCACCTTAGACATCCGCATCCCACCCCCACCCCCCATTAAGGAAACTACCGTAAAAATTTTCTCCAAAGCCAACTTCACACTTCTTAAGACAGAAGTGGCAAACTTCATGACACCCATGGAGATGGACAATAGAGATACAACTGCTGAATCCTACACAAATCCACTTTATAAGCACTTACACAAGTGCATGGATCATGCTATCCCTAACAGAACCAAGATGCTATCCTCCAAAAAAAAGGAAGCCAATCTGGTGGTCCCCTGCCATAAACAAACTCTACAACTGAAAAAAGAAACTGTTGCAAAAAAGAGTAAAATCCCATGATTGGAGGAACTCCCTGGTCAGCCTCAGTAAGAAGCAAAGAACCCTCATAAAATCCTCCAAAGGTAGTTATGAAAACAAAATTCCCACGGATTCTAAATACAGCCACAAAGCATTCTATAGCTATGTCAAGAATCTCAATAGCAACACTTAGATTTGCTCTGAGTTACAGCACAATGGGACTAAATATACAGAACCAACTGATATTGCCAACATCCTGGCAGATAGGTTCAGTGCTAACTTTAACCCCCTCTCACCCCCTAAAGGGCCCATCTCTATACTGGAAGAATGCAAAGTTCCTGTAATCAAGGCTGCACAGGTGAAAACCACACTCTCCAAAGCCAAGAACACAGCATCCATGGGACTTGACAACATCCCAGGCTACATTTTACACGAACTACAGAATGAACTGGCACCCCACCTAAGCAGCATGTTCAATCATAGCCTCACCTCAGGCTTTGTGCCCACTGAATAATGCACAGCAACAGTTATCCCACTCCACAAAGGGGGAGCCACCACAGACCCTGGGAACTACCGCCCCATTAGCCTAACAAGCCTGGTCTGCAAGGCCATGGAACATATCATCATGGAACTTATAAACAAAGACATTGGTAATCTCCAAACTCTGGACCCCACCCAGTTTGGGTTTGTAAAAGGCAGATCATGTCTCCTAAACCTGATAGACTTCTTTGAAGCAGTCACCAAAGCTGTAGATGAGGGTAAGGTGGTTCACACAGCCTCTGTAGATCTCGCCAAGGCTTTTGACACCATCCCCCACTCTGGAATTATAGATAAACTCACTAAAGTAGGTATAAATCCCTATGTCACAAGATGGGTTGCCAACTGGCTCACTGACAGAACCCACACTCTGAAAGTAGCAGACTCCAAATCCAACTTCAGACCACTGACAAGTGGAGTACCACAGGGTTCAGTCCTGGGTCCTCTCCTGTTTGGTATCTACTTTTCTTAAGTACAGGCTAACACAGAAGGTCTTTGGCTAATGAAGTTTGCAGATGACTGCAAACTAGGAGCCATAATCGAAACTCCTAACGATGTGGACATCCTACAAAAGGGCCTCACTGAGACAGATGCCTGGTGTCAAAGCCATGGCCTCCAGCTCAATGTCAAAAAGTGCATTGTCACCCCCTTCGGTAAAAACTCTGTACCCATGAGCTACCACATAGGTGGTAGTCTACTTAACACCAAAAGTGTGATAAGAGACCTTGCGACACAGGTGGACAGTAGTCTCTCCTTTGATAATCACATTACCACAGTAGTCAGGAAATCATTATACACCTATTCACACCTCATCACAAAAGGTTTCTCATCCAGGAAGAAAGAGGTCATTGTTCCCCTCTGCTCGTCACTCATTATACCCATTATAGAGTACAACGCCCCTTTTGGTATGTACCTCACAAGACATCTACAACAACTGGAAAGGCCACAGAAATACCTCACAAAGAGCATTACCGGCCTCAAACAGATGCCCTACGTAGATCGTCTCAAAAAACTCCAGCTTTACTTCATCACATATCACCTACTCAGAGGCGATCTCTGCCTAACATACAAAGCTATGTCAAACCCAGAGCTATTGGACATGCTTCACTTAAAGAAATCCCAATCCTTCCGAGCTACATGCTCTAGGGACCTAAACCTTGTTGCCACAATAAACAAAACATGCTGGAGGGATAGATTCCTGTCCCAGAGACTTCCCATACTCTGGAATAAATACCTATCTATATCAAACAAAGCTCCTCATTAGCACTCTTCAAGAAAAATCTTGATGACTGGATGGGAAATAGGAAATTTACCCTGGGGATTACCTCCATGGCTCTGCTTGACAGGAGCACAGGAAAATAATTTTCTTGGGTGGTGAAAGCCAGGGTACCTTTTTGGCTAGGCTTATATAGGCCCTAGGGCCAATAGCTTAGTACCTACCTATGAACCTATTTGTCTTACGCTTTGTATTATTTTAGTGAGAAACCTCTGGTTTCACTCCAGTTGGTGTAACTGGCTGGTTAGGTACATGCAGAAGGGAGCATTGTTCTTGATTATGAGCCTGATGAGGGCCAAGCACAATGGCACTATGACTTCCTTTGATATTCATGCCATGGATTTACTTATAAATTGATCCACACAGAAGGATTTCCTCACTAATGTAACTACCTACTTGTCAAAGTTTAGGTTACTATCTGTTTGTGTTCCTAGGTCCCTGACCACAGGGTCTGCCTTCAGGGGTGTGCTATCAATATTATAATTTGCAGGGATATCTGACTTACCAAAGAGAATGATTATGCATTTTTTAGCATTTAGTCTCAGACCATGGTTTTGAAACCAGTCTTTTGTCATTTTTAGGCCTGTTTGTAGGATGTCGTTTGGAGATTCAATGATTGCTTCTTACAGTCATCAGCGAACTTGGTGAACCAGAGGCCTCCAACATTGGCCTTCACTGCAGAGAAGTATATACCAAACAGCCCTGTGGGACACCACTAGTAACAGGTTTCTTATTTGATTATCCAGACAACATGTGCTCTGTCAGTGAGCCATTTTGCTATCCACCTGACAACGTACGGGTTTATGCCTAATGCAATAAGTTTATCTATGATCCCTGAGTAGGGGATTGTGTTGAAAGCTTTGGCTAGGTCTATATAAGTGGTATGTACCATTTTACTCTCATCTGTGGCCCTAGTGACTTTCTCAAAGAAGTCCACCAGACTGGGCAGGCAAGACCTTCCTCTGACAAGCCAAACTGGGTTTGGTCTAGTGTTTGGAGATTTCCTATGTCATTATTGATCAGACCCAAATAATTCTTTCCTTGTCCTTGCAGATAAGACTGTTCAAGCTTTTGGGTCTGTAGTTCGCTGGGTCAGTTAATGGGCCACCTGGTGCAGAGGAACAACTATTGTAGTCCTCCATGGTTAAAGACAGTTTCTAGTGGCCCTGATAGAGTCTGTTTTAAGATATTTAAGAAGCATCCTGGAATGTTGTTGGGACCTATGGAGGCTGTGGTCTGACTGTGTTTTTGGCTTTAGCAAGTGCAGTAAGGACCTGTTCCCTTGTAATGACCAGTAGGGGGATGGTTGTGAGTATTTCTTTGGGTGTAGTAGTAGGTGACTGTGGGGAGAAGTTTGAACTGAACTTGTTGGACCAGCAGGTTTGCTATAGTTTCAGGCTGGGAGTAAGTGTTGCCATTTATGATTAACTTGGCATATTGCTGAGCATTTCCCCTGAGGTTTCTAACATAATTAAAGAAAGCCTTATAGGTTCATAGGTAGGTACTAGGCTATTAGTAGGGCCTATACAAACCTAGCCAAAAAGGTACCCTGGCTTTCACCACCAAAGAAAATTATTTTCCTGTGCCCCTGTCAGGCAGAGTCACAGAGCTGATCCCCGGGATGAATTTCCTATTTCCCATCCAATCATCAAGATTTTATTTGAAGAGTGCAAGAGAGAATTACCCAGTTAACCAGTAAAAAAGCTCAAAACTGAGCCCTGTTCCAACAGTCTTCAATCAGACAAGTTCTAACTGCACACCCCAGCCACTAGGGTACAGGGGAACCTTCTCCAAAAAAGATGGCCTGGATTAGTGCTCAAGTTATACAATCAAAGCTAGATTCAGCATGCCTGAATCTAGTCTATGCTATAGCAAACAAGGTGCACAAATTTCAGAAATAAACCTTTCAAATAAGCAGCCACAATAATCCTTTAACCAGAAATTCCCAGCTCAGAAGGGCAGAATCTAACCTCTCCTCCCACAAACCTTCTTAATGTTTAAACTGAAAGGCTTATATAACAGTTACAGTTTAATCAGGCTACTGCCAAGCAGTAATAAATGCAGCAGAATAAATAGAATTGAGTACTTTTAAGAAGAGGCAAAAGCAAAATAAAGTGCAATTTTTTTTATTAGTAAAGTGCAAGGAGAGAGGAGGAGAGGAAGGAGGAGCACAGGTTAAGAACCTAAGTGGATTGGCCTTCTCAAATGTTCTTTCTGTATTAAGTAGAGTGAACACTAGACTGGGAGGGGTGTCCCAGATCAAATTTACAGTAGGGGTGGGCAACTGCAAAGCCACCAACTATAACAACACCACAAGAATAGGGTGGAGGGGAGAGGACAGTTTCAGGATGGATGAGAACAGAAACAATTCAGTCAGGCAAAATTAAGACTGCAGAATTCTGAAAGGTTAAAATTCCAAGAAATATGTATAAAACAATTCAGTCAGGCAAAATTAAGACTGCAGAATTCTGAAAGGTTAAAATTCCAAGAAATATACTTATCAATCAGCGATATATTTCCAGATTGTTTGAGAATCACACTAGCCAGAACCCAGGAGTTTCCAGCAGTGAATGCAAGAATTTACAAACAGAAACTATTTTTAAATCAGCAAGTCTTGAAGCAATCAGATAACACAGAAGCTGTTAGACCAGTTTTATAAACTCCACCTCAGAAATAGGGGGTAAGCAATTTCAGGACAGATGAGAACAGAAAACAATGCCGGAAAATATATAAAACCATTCAGTCAAGCAAAATTAAGACAATGCAGAACTTTGAAAGGTTAAAAATGCCAAGAAATATACTTACCAATCAGAGATATATTTCCAGATTTTCTGAGAATCACACTAGCCAGAACCCAAGAGTTTCCAACAGTTAATGAAAGAATTTACAAACAGAAACTATTTTTAAATCAGCAAGCTTTGAAGCAATCGGATAACACAGAAGCTGTTAGACCAGTTTTATAAACTCCACCTCAGAAATAGGAGGTAAGCAGTTTCAGGACAGATGAGAACAGAAAACAATGCCAGAAAATATATAAAACAATTCAGTCAGTCAAAATTAAGACAATGCAGAACTCTGAAAAGTTAAAATTCCAAGAAATACACTTATCAATCAACGATAAATTTCCAGATTGTTTGAGAATCACACTAACCAGAACCCAGGAGTTTCCAACAGTGAATGGAAGAATTTACAAACAGAAACTATTTTTAAATCAGCAAGCCTTGAAGCAATCAGATAACAAAGAAGCTGTTAGACCAGTTTTATAAACTCCACCTCAGAAATAGTAGGTAAGCAGTTTCAGGACAGATGAGAACAGAAAACAATACCAGAAAATATATAAAACAATTCAGTCAGGCAAAATTAAGACAGTGTAGAACTCTGTCAGGCAAAATTAAGACTGCAGAATTCTGAAAGGTTAAAATGCCAAGAAATATACTTATCAATCAGTGATATATTTCCAGATTGTTTAAGAATCACACTAGCCAGAACCCAGGAGTTTCCAACAGTGAATGCAAGAATTTACAAACAGAAACTATTTTTTAAATCAGCAAGCCTTGAAGCAATCAGATAACAAAGAAGCTTTCAGACCAGTTTTATAAACTCCACCTCAGAAATAGGGGTTAAGCAGTTTCAGGACAGATGAGAACAGAAAACATTGCCAGAAAATATATAAAACAATTCAATCAGGCAAAATTAAAACAATGCAGAACTCTGCAAGGTTAAAATGCCAAGAAATATACTTATCAATCAGCGATAAATTTCCAGATTGTTTGAGAATCACACTAACCAGAACCCAGGAGTTTTCAACAGTGAATGCAAGAATTTACAAACAGAAACTATTTTTAAATCAGCAAGACTTGAAGCAATCAGATAACACAGAAGCTGTTCATAGGTTCATAGGTTCATAGATAGGTACTAGGTTTTCAGCCCGAGGGCCTATGTAAGCTTAGCCAACAAGGTTCCCTGGCTTACGCCACCTAAGAAAGTTATTTTCCCATGCCACTGTCGAGCAGAGACACAGAAGTGATCCCCGGGGTATATTTCCTATTTCCCATCCACTCATCAAGATTTTTCTTGAAGAATGCTAATGAAGAACTTTGCTTGACATAGATGGGTAGCCTGTTCCAGAGTATGGGAAGTCTCTGGGACAGGAATCTATACCTCCAGCATGTCCTGTTTATTGTGGTGACAAGGTTTAGGTCCCTCGAGCGTGTAGCTTGGAGGGATTGGGATTTATTTAGGTGTAGTATGTCCAACAGCTTTGGGTATGACATAGCTTTATATGTTAGGCAGAGTAGGCGATATGCTATGGAGTAAAGCTGCAGTTTTTTGAGACGGTCAGTGTAGGGCATCTGTTTGTGGCCAGTAATCTTCTTTGTGAGGTACTTCTGTGGCCTTTCCAGCTGCTGCAGATGTCTTGTGAGGTACTTTCCAAAAGGGGCGTTGTACTCTATAATGAGTCTAATGAGTGTCGAGTAGAGGGGAACAATGACCTCTTTTTTCCTGGATGAGAACCCTTTTATAATGAGGTGTGCCACCTAGAAGGACTTTCTGACTACTGTGGCGATGTGACTGTCAAACGACAGACTACTGTCCACCTCGGTCCCGAGGCCTCTTATCACACATTCAGTGTTAAGTAGACTGCTGTCTATGTAGTAGTTCATGGGTACAGAGTTTTTACCAAAGGGGATGACAATGCACTTTTTGGCATTGAGCTTGAAGCCATGGCTCTGACACCAGGCATCTGTCTCAGCGAGGCCCTTCTGTAGGATTTCCACATCATTTGGGGACTCGACTATGGCTCCTAGTTTGCAGTCATCTGCAAACTTCATTAGCCAGAGGCCTTCTGTATTAGCCTTTTCTTCAGAGAAGTAGATACCAAACAGGAGAGGTCCAAGGACTGAACTTTGTGGTACTCCACTTGTCACTGGTTTGAGGTCAGATTTGGAGTGTGCAACTTTTACAGTGTGGGTTCTTTCAGTGAGCCATTTGGCAACCCATCTTGTGACGTAGGGATTTATACCTAGTTTAGTGAGTTTAGCTATAATTCCAGAATGGGGGATGGTGTTGAAAGCCTTGGCGAGGTCAAGATAGGCTGTGTGAACCACCTTACCCTCATCTACGGCTTTGGTGACTGCCTCAAAGAAGTCGATCAGGTTCAGGAGGCATGATCTGTCTTTCAGAAACCCGAATTGGGTGGGATCCAGAGTTTGGAGGTTACCAATGTCTTTGTTTATGAGTTCCATGATGATACATTCCATGGCCTTGCAAACCAGGCTCGTCAGGCTAATAGGGTGATAGCTCCCGGGATCAGTGGTGGCTCCCCATTTATGGAGTGGGATAACTGTTGCTGTATGCCGTTCAGTGGGCACAAAGCCTGATGTGAGGCTATGATTGAACATGGTGCTTAGGTGGGGAGCCAGTTCGTTCTGAAGTTCATGTAAAATGCAGCCTGGGATGTTGTCTGGTCCAATGGATGCTGTGTTTTTGGCTTTAGAGAGTGCAGCTTTTACCTGCGTAGTTGTGATTACAGGGACTCTGCATTCTTCCTGTATAGACATGGGCCCTTTAGGGGGTGAGGGGGGTGTAAAGTTAGCACTGAACCTATCTGCCAGGATGTTGGCAATATCAGTTGGTTCTGTAATATTCGTGCCGTTGTGCTGTAACTCAGAGAAGATCTGGGTGTTGCCATTGAGATTCTTGACATAGCTATAGAATGATTTGTGGTTGTCCTTAGAAACAGTGGTGATTTTGTTTTCGTAGCTAGCTTTGGAGGATCTTATAAGGGATCTCAGCTTCTTACTGAGGCTGACCAGGGAGCTCCTCCACTCATGGGCTTTTACTCTCTTTTGCAACAATTTCTTCCTTCTGTTGTACAGTTTGTTTATGGCAGGGGACCACCAGATTGGCTTCCTTTTTTTGGAGGATAGCGTCTTGGTTCTGTTTGGGATAGCACGAGCCATGCATTCATGTAAGTGCTTATAGAGTGCATTTGTGTAGGATTAGACCAGTTTTATAAACTCCACCTCAGAAATAGGGGGTAAGCAGTTTCAGGACAGATGAAAACAGAAAACAATGCCAGAAAATATATAAAACAATTCAGTCAGGGACAATTAAGACAATGCAGAACTCTGAAAGGTTAAAATGCCAAGAAATATACTTATCAATCAGCGTTATATTTCCAAATTGTTTGAGAATCACACTAGCCAGAACCCAGAAGTTTCCAACAGTGAATACAAGAATTTACAAACAGAAACTATTTTTAAATCAGATAACAAAGAAGCTGTTAGACCAGTTTTATAAACTCCACCTCAGAAATAGGGGGTAAGCAGTTTCAGGACATATGAGAACAGAAAACAATGCCAGAAAATATATAAAACAATTCAGTCAGGCAAAATGAAGACAATGCAGAACTCTGAAAGGTTAAAATGCCAAGAAATATACTTATCAATCAGCGATACATTTCCAGATTGTTTGAGAATCACACTAACCAGAACCCAGGAGTTTCTAACAGTGAATGCAATAATTTACAAACAGAAACTATGTTTAATTCAGCAAGCCTTGAAGCAATCAGATAACACAAGACCTGTTTTATAAACTCCACCTCAGAAATAGTAGGTAATAAACAATAAACCTGTTTTGAAAAAAAAAAAGAAATAGTAGGTAAGCAGTTTCAGGACAGATGAGAACAGAAAACAATACCAGGAAATATATAGAAAAATTCAGTTTAAAATGCCAAGAAATATACTTATCAAACAGTGATATATTTCCAGATTGTTTGAGAATCACACTAGCCAGAACCCAGGAGTTTCCAACAGTGAATGCAAGAATTTACAAACAGAAACTATTTTTAAATCAGCATTCCTTGAAGTAATCAGATCACACAGAAGCTGTTCATAGGTTCATAGGTAGGTACTAGGCTTTCGGCCCGAAGGCCTATGTAAGCCTAGCCAACAAGGTTCCCTGACTTACGCCACCTAAGAAAGTTATTTTCCCGTGCCACTGTTGAGCAGAGACACAGAAGTGATCCCCGGGGTATATTTCCTATTTCCCATCCACTCATCAAGATTTTTCTTGAAGAGTGCTAATGAAGAACTTTGCTTGACATAGATGGGTAGCCTGTTCCAGAGTATGGGAAGTCTCTGGGACAGGAATCTATCCCTCCAGCATGTCCTGTTTATTGTGGTGACAAGGTTTAGGTCCCTTGAGCGTGTAGCTTGGAGGGATTGGGATTTATTTAGGTGTAGTATGTCCAACAGCTCTGGGTATGACATAGCTTTATATGTTAGGCAGAGTAGGCGATATGCTATGGAGTAAAGCTGCAGTTTTTTGAGACAGTCAGTGTAGGGCATCTGTTTGAGGCCAGTAATCTTCTTTGTGAGGTACTTCTGTGGCCTTTCCAGCTGCTGCAGATGTCTTGTGAGGTACATTCCAAAAGGGGCGTTGTATTCTATAATGGGTCTAATGAGTGTTGAGTAGAGGGGAACAATAACCTCTTTTTTTCTGGATGAGAGCCCTTTTATGATGAGGTGTGCCACCTAGAAGGACTTTCTGACTACTGTGGCGATGTGACTGTCAAAGGACAGACTACTGTCCACCTCGGTCCCAAGGCCTCTTATCACACATTCAGTGTTAAGTAGACTGCTGTCTATGTAGTAGTTCATGGGTACAGAGTTTTTACCAAAGGGGATGACAATGCACTTTTTGGCATTGAGCTTGAGGCCATGACTCTGACACCAGGCATCTGTCTCAGCGAGGCCCTTCTGTAGGATTTCCACATCATTTGGGGACTCGACTATGGCTCCTAGTTTGCAGTCATCTGCAAACTTCATTAGCCAGAGGCCTTCTGTATTAGCCTTTTCTTCAGAGAAGTAGATACCAAACAGGGGAGGTCCCAGGACTGAACTTTGTGGTACTCCACTTGTCAGTGGTTTGAGGTCAGATATGGAGTGTGCAACTTTTACAGTGTGGGTTCTGTCAGTGAGCCAGTTGGCAACCCATCTTGTGACGTAGGGATTTATACCTAGTTTAGTGAGTTTAGCTATAATTCCAGAATGGGGGATGGTGTTGAAAGCCTTGGTGAGGTCAAGATAGGCTGTGTGAACCACCTTACCCTCATCTACAGCTTTGGTGACTGCCTCAAAGAAGTCGATCAGGTTCAGGGGGCATGATCTGTCTTTCACAAACCCAAATTCGGTGGGATCCAGAGTTTGGATGTTACCAATGTCTTTGTTTATGAGTTCCATGATGATACATTCCATGGCCTTGCAGACCAGGCTCGTCAGGCTAATAGGACGATAGTTCCCAGGATCAGTGGTGGCTCCCCGTTTATGGAGTGGGATAACTGTTGCTGTATGCCATTCAGTGGGCACTAAGCCTGATGTGAGACTATGATTGAACATGGTGCTTAGGTGGGGAGCCAGTTCGTTCGGAAGTTCGTGTAAAATGCAGCCTGGGATGTTGTCTGGTCCAATGGATGCTGTGTTTTTGGCTTTAGAGAGTGCAGCTTTTACCTGCATAGTTGTGATTACAGGGACTCTGCATTCTTCCTGTATAGATATGGGCCCTTTAGGGGGTGGGGGGGGGTTAAGTTAGCACTGAACCTATCTGCCAGGATGCTGGCAATATCAGTTGGTTCTGTAATATTCGTGCCGTTGTGCTGTAACTCAAAGGAGATCTGGGCGTTGCCATTGAGATTCTTGACATAGCTATAGAATGATTTGTGGTTGTCCTTAGAATCAGTGGCGATTTTGTTTTCGTAGCTAGCTTTGGAGGATCTTATAAGGGATCTCAGCTTCTTACTGAGGCTGACCAGGGAGCTCCTCCACTCATGGGCTTTTACTCTCTTTTGCAACAATTTCTTCCTTCTGTTGTACAGTTTGTTTATGGCAGGGGACCACCAGATTGGCTTCCTTTTTTGGAGGATAGCGTCTTGGTTCTGTTTGGGATAGCACGATCCATGCATTCATGTAAGTGCTTATAGAGTGCATTTATGTAGGATTAGACCAGTTTTATAAACTCCACCTCAGAAATAGGGGGTAAGCAGTTTCAGGACAGATGAAAACAGAAAACAATGCCAGAAAATATATAAAACAATTCAGTCAGGGACAATTAAGACAATGCAGAACTCTGAAAGGTTAAAATGCCAAGAAATATACTTATCAATCAGCGTTATATTTCCAAATTGTTTGAGAATCACACTAGCCAGAACCCAGAAGTTTCCAACAGAGAATGCAAGAATTTACAAACAGATACTATTTTTAAATCAGCAAGCCTTGAAGCAATCAGGTAACACAGAAGCTGTTAGACCAGTTTTATAAACTCCACTTCAGAAATAGGGGGTAAGCAGTTTCAGGACAGATGAAAACAGAAAACAATGCCAGAAAGTATATAAAACAATTCAGTCAGGCAAATTTAAGACAATGCAGAACTCTGAAAGGTTAAAATGCCAAGAAATATACTTATCAGCGATATATTTCCAGATTGTTTGAGAATCACACTAGCCAGAACCCAGGAGTTTCCAACAGTGAATGCAAGAATTTACAAACATAAACTGTTTTTAAATCAGCAAGCCTTGAAACAATCAGATAACACAGAAGCTGTTAGGCCAGTTTTATAAACTGCACCTCACAAATAGGGGGTAAGCAGTTTCTGGACAGATGAGAACAGAAAACAATGCCAGAAAATATATAAAACAATTCAGTCAGGCAAAATTAAGACAATGCAGCACTCTGAAAGGTTAAAATGCCAAGAAATATATTTATCAATCAGTGATATATTTCCAGACTGTTTGAGAATCACACTAGCAAGAACCCAGGAGTTTCCAACAGTGAATGCAAGAATTTACAAACAGAAACTATTTTTAAATCAGCAAGCCTTGAAGCAATCAGATTACACAGAAGCTGTTAGACCAGTTTTATAAACTCCACCTCAGAAATAGGGCGTATGCAGTTTCAGGACAGATGAGAACAGAAAACAATGCCAGAAAATATACAAAACAATTAATTCAGGCAAAATTAAGACAATGCAGCACTCTGAAAGGTTAAAATGCCAAGAAATTTACTTATCGATCAGTGATATATTTCCAGATTGAGAATCACACTAGCTGGAACCCAGGAGTTTCCAACAGTGAATGCAAGAATTTATCAACAGAAACTATTTTTAAATCAGCAAGCTTTGAAGCAATCAGATGACACAGAAGCTGTTAGACCAGTTTTATAAACTCCACCTCAGAAATAGGGGCTAAGCAGTTTCAGGACAGATGAGAACAGAAAACAATGCCAGAAAATATATAAAACAATTCAGTCAGGCAAAATTAAGACACTGCAGAACTCTGAAAGTTTAAAATGCCAAGAAATATACATATCAGTCAGCAATATATTCTAGATTGTTTGAGAATCACACTAGCCAGAACCCAGGAGTTTCCAACAGTGAATGCAAGAATTTACAAACAGAAACTATTTTTAAATCAGCAAGCCTTGAAGCAATCAGATAACACAGAAGCTGTTAGACCAGTTTTATAAACTCCACCTCAGAAATAGGGGGTACGCAGTTTCAGGATAGATGAGAACAGAAAACAATGCCAGAAAATATATAAAACAATTCAGTCAGGCAAAATTAAAGCAATGCAGAACTCTGAAAGGTTAAAATGCTAAGAAATATACTTATCAATCAGTGATATATTTCCAGATTATTTGAGAATCACACTAGCCAGAACCCAGGAGTTTCTAACAGTGAATTATAATCAGCCCTTGCAAGTCTCAAACCCAGGACCCTGCACGGCATAGCCACAGTGATTTACCACTAAGCCATTTATGGTTATCATTCACTTCGGAGGCTATCTTTGCCTTGTAGTTTGCTTTGTCAGATTTGACCAGCTCTCTAATTTGTTTGTTTAGACTAGTGAGTTTCCTTTTGCATTGTTTTGTTTGTTCCTTCTTGGCTTTGAGGATTTATTCTTTTTATTGAATAGCCTATTTATGCCAGGGGTCCACCAGGTTGGTTTATTTTTGCCAGTAACCATAGGTTTGACTCGGACATGTACTGTCTCCTCTATACAACTATGAATGTGTTTACACAGTACTTTTGTGTACAGCACAGAGTAGGCCTCATTGTCATCCAGGTTTTGAGGTGTTTGGAAGTTTAATAAGCTGTCACTTAGTTTGAGGTATTTGGTCTTAGCAAATTTCTTAACTTGTTTGGAGCTTGATGGGATTCTAGGTTAGTTCTAATACTAAAGGAGATCATTTTGTGGTCAGATCCTACCAGATAGGAGTTAATACATGGGAGGAAGCAGCATCTCCCCATGTTCCTAAGTACCAGATCTATAATATCTGTACCTGTAGTTGGGGAGTTAACTAGGGTATTTGCATTGATGAAGACCGAAAACCTCTGAGCAAGTAAATTATGGATCTTATAAGTCTCCCAATTTATGGAGGGGAAGTTGAAGTTTCCTATAAGTATGGTGTTAGGCTGAATGTTAAGAGATTCCAGTAGGTTTAGGTAGAGGTGTGATTTTCTAAACTCATGTAAGTGGATCTTTAGCTACCAAGGATATGATGGGGGTCACACCAATGGTTAGCTGAGTATGGAACAGCTCAAGTAATTCATGTTGTTGGACAAGTCTAGCAGTGTACTTGTCCTTTATGAACACTGAGACACCTCCTCCCATTTGTTTTATCCTGTGCTGAGGGGGCTTGAAATGTATGAAAGGCACTGTAGCATTTGATACCCGGGGTACTTACAATGGTTCTGAGCCATGTTTCTGTGACTGCACACATGTCTGCATTCTCCAGGGTGAAGAGTGCTTCCAGGGAGTGCATTTCTTTTTATTTAAACTCCTAGTATTGAGCAGCAGTATCTTTAGGTGGTAATGAATGATTTTTGTTAAGTTGTAATGTTTAACAACCTGGTAAAGCCTAAAAAAGCCACTAGGGGATAAATAAAGTTTCTGCCAGTATCTGGAAACCAAGTGGTGACAACTGCATACCATCTCTGACAAAGCATCATGGTTTGTTGATCATGTCTCTCATGGCTGACTGATATTGGATCTCCTTGTTGCGACACCAGAAACTAAGCCAATTGTTGAAGTCAGTCATTTTTTGCTGGTACTGTGGCATCATCATAGGTAAAGGTATGATGCTACTCATGGCTAGATTTATACTCGCCTGGTACACATATTCAGAGAGCTTCATAATGTCACTCTTCATGTAGTCCAGTGAGGTACATCTTAGTTTATTTATTGCCACATGGACTATGACTGTGTCATACTGGTATTTGTGGTTTAAAGACCTAAGTGCATGTGGGATATGGCCGATCCAGGCTCCAGACATACAGCTCACTGTGAGTTGTCATTATCAAGCCCTACTCCCCAAACACAATCAATTTAATCACACAATGTACAACTTAACTATTTATTGTACTTCTAACCCTATTAATTGTAAGCAAACTCATTTTTGCTAAATGGATAATAGATCATCAAACCCCTTACTTTCTCTACTCTCAAAGAGACCTCATCCACACAACTGCCATTTCCTATGGAAATAAAATGTTGGCAGAACAAATATCTTTTTTTTCTATCATATAACACAACATTATGTATACGCATATTTTTCCAGAACTTGCAATAATCATCTTTATTGAAATGGTAAAAAATAACTCTACCATTATTACAACCCTAATAATACACCAGCCAGGTAGCTTCCTCATAAACTCAGACCCCTGGCTATGCCCCAGTTAGTGTCTTAAAACCCCAAAGACCCTTCTACTGGTTATAAGAAAACCACTAGCATCAGTAATTAGTAGCCACAGCTTGATTCCTGGAGTGCTATAAGTAACCCTAAAAATGCATCCGTCACTAGATCTTGGCTCAAAGACAAAATGGTGTTATCATGCATAATATAAATATACTGCTGCTTCACTGACAACAGTCTGAGTAATAGAACAGACAGAGGTATGCTGTCATAAATAATGAAGATATCACCTCTAATAATATATGTCTGATGAGTGTGAGAGTGTCCTTCCACATAGAAGCCAGAGTCTGAACTTTGCTGAAAGCGGTTTCAGTTGGTTGGATTAAGAGAGTCAGCCCTTTCTGGGCATGTTCTGTGTCTGTCAACATGAATCCAATCCTTCTCCCCTCTACAAATGACTACTGTACCATATTGCCAACTCAGGCAGTAAGAGACAACAGAATCCGCACTAGAACAGTTCTAACTTGGACCATACTTTGCTCCTCAGAGTCTGCTCCACTAACTGAATTTGAGTTTATTGACTGGTCTCCTGTATACAATTCCAAAAGACTCCACTTCAGCCATCACTACATTTTACAATCTACTTACTCTAATTCAGTATTACCTCTATCTAAAAAGTCAGTTCTAAGCAAAGGATAAGGCTTGTGCCAACTGATCAAAATTACTCAGTTAAGCTGTTTAATTGTCAAACTTTCAGTAAAAAAAAAAAAATAAATAATAAATACAAACATAATGAAATACACTTAACTTCATAACCTACAGACAGTCTTGTTTAGAGAGCAAAAAAAAAAGTTTTGGCATTCACAAAACATCTTATTACAGTTAAGATTTTTCCGAAGTCTACACCAAAACCTTTGCCCACATAACCCGCAATCCAGTGATTTCTTCAGTAATGTTCCATTCCCCTTCCCATGTATACTGTAGCAGAAATATAGATCCTGTCTGTTATCTACTTCAAGACCGTCAGAAAAGCCTCAATAAGAAAACTTTAATTAAAAAATAGGCTACCACTATACTATTGACATACATATATTGTCCCCAAAACTACTTAAACTAGGCTGCTGTGCTTTAAGTGGTCCCCTCACCCAAGTAATCAACCTTAATCTCACCACCAAAAGCATCAAGATAGTTTCAAGCATTCCCTGATCCCCCCTTCCTTAAAGTACCAGCTCTCATCACAGCACAAACAAAATGATTTTACAGCAGTTTAAACACTGTAAATAGTTAAACATTTAGATATTTTCCAGTACTGAAAATAGTCTGCAAACTAGAGCTATATTACTTGAACTTAAATATGCATTTGAAAATCTCAGTCATCCCGTCTTACTTCAGTAATTAATCTATTTTGTTTTTTACCCCAAGAGGTGGCGCAATGTTTTACTAAGTATTGCCTGAAAGCACCTTTATAGTCAATACCAACAACATATGCTTAGATATAAGCTCAACAAGTAAGAAAATCCAGCAGGAAATGGTCTTGACTCTTTTATTATTCTATTTTTTAATGATTTGCTTCCACTCTATCTGCTATCCACCTCATCTTTTATGCAGATGATCACAAAGGCACATAAGACAGCTTCCACCTTGAATAAACAACTTCAGAAAGTCTTCTACTCACTTTGGAACTGTTAGTTGTAATATCCTATCTATCAGTACCCTGAAATTCACAGTAATGCTATTGTGAACACCAAAGATTATTTGCTACCTAGCCACTAAAAATAAAGAACCCTGATGGAATCTGGAGATGGAACCTTCCTTCAACCATACATCATAAATATCTCATGGTACTCCCAGATAAAACTCGATCATTGAAAAGCACACTGAACTGCAAACTGCAATCCGATGAAGTACCAGGTCAACTAAAAGTATCAGAAAAGTATCCAACCTTGTATCCAATGAAGCAAAGCAATCAACAGCTTTAAGCGCTTTACTTCCTGTATTAGAATATGCACTTATTGTTATTGCTCAGAAATTCCCCACAATGCCTCAGTGTTGCAAATAGATTCAAACAAAATGCAATGATTTGTTTTTTTTTTTATTTAGCACTCGAAAAAGAACATCACTGTGAGACCACATCCAAATGGTTACCTGTGGGCAAGAACATTGTTCCTTCTCAATAGCCTTGTTTTCAAACTCCTAAATGAAATCTACAGTCTACCACTTATAAACAACTGCACACTAGAAACACTGACAAGAACCTTATAAATCAAGAAGGAAGCCAACCAAGTACAGAGACCTCATAACTGTTCTGTGTTAATCAGAATCTGTGTTAGCTACTTGTATCAATGTCTGGTTTGGTTGCAGCCTTTAAGTGGTGTTCTATATAAGACTGAGCTTATTTTTGGTATTGAAGAGTTATGGATGTGGACTGGAAGTGAAGTTGTAGCTACAATGCAAGGATGATATGATGCAGTATTTATATAACAGTTTTGCCTTCCTTTCTGGCAAAGAAGTCTATTTTATACTAGTCAGCACAAATCTGCCTTTGTTCTGGAAAGCAGTATCATATAAAAATGATTGTATGGTACTGTGCTGTTTGTAGTATGGAGGTTATGAGATGGAGCCTTATGAAATGGTGTGGTTTATGCAAAACATGGAAGGACATGACTTTTAAGTACTTTACAAAGACTGAGTGCAAAAAGAATGCTGGAACAGAACATAGTCAAATTGCTCTTTTATAGGAAAAACAAGAAACAGTGGCAGATCCAGAACAAATAGGTGTGGAGGAGCTCATGCTGACCAAACACCGAATGAGAGTGGTCATTCAATGCTATAAAGTCCTACTGGTTACACATAGCTCTCGTTTTCTTTTTGTGTTCTACATATTTACAATTGCACATAAAAAGTTTTGAACAATGAATTGCAGAAAGCAAATGCTCTTTCATTCCAACAGTAAAGGCATAAGAGGAATCTATAATACTAGATATTAAGTTTAACTCAAGGTCATGATTCTTAATTATTTTGCTTGACATTCCCCTGGCCTCCCCACATGATCTAGATGCCTTTTTGTGTTTTCACAAGCTTACTCTTTAGGTATTTCTTCCATCCTTTCAACAGACTAACTTTTAAAGACTGCACTGAAACAACTGCATCAAGCTGAAGTGACTGCTAGGCCGACAGAAGTCATGAGATTCTATATTCTCTTTCATGCATTTTAATGCTTTTATTCAACCTTTTGATACAATGATGGCCTGAAAAAATGATTAAGGAAAAAAATCATTCTTATTTTCTTTCAAGCATGAAATAACTTGCATCCAATGCTTAATGCTCAGAGCTGACAAAAACAGAATTTCTCAATATAATGAGAAAACAAATATTTAAGAGGCTGCAAAAATCATATCTAGAAATTGTGTCTGCTTCCCAATCTGCCCAAAATGACATCACTGGCACCCCTCTAATGTTAGACTGGAATGAAAATGAACAAATTGCCACAATCATATATTTCAAGTTGTTGTTGCCATATATAAACATAGCACGCATCCTCACCCCTATCCTCAAAATGCAGACATGCTCTGAGTATCCTTATGATGACAGACTCAGATATAAGTGAATGAACAAAATGCCAAAATAATATATTTCAACTTGATGTTGTGAGACATATATACACAGCATGCCACCTTACTTCAGTCCACAGAAGATAACCTCCTGTATACATGTCTAATGTATGACTGTGAGGATAATGGAAAAATAATTACAGTAATGCATTTTAGCATGTTCTCCTAGACTGTACACTGCTTCCAGGAAATCTCCCTTCTCCGTAAGCCTCTGAGGTGTAATTGTGAGGAAAGTTAAAGAAATAATTAACACACTGTCTCCATCCCCAACATAATCTACAGCAACAGTCTGTGCACACCACTGAGAAGGACTGGTTTAGACTAGATCAGGGCTTGGGCAGAGGTTTGAATATAGGGCCTCTACTAAGCTTGTGCCAACAATCTCTGATAATGTCCTAGCTAGAGCACTAGGACTAATACTGGCTTTACCATTTGTTTACATCTCAGGAGCCAGTTCTACAATTGCTAATATAATTTTGAAAATCTATAAGCATGTGTTTGATTGGGGCATATTTTGGCAGATAAATGCCATCATCGTCGTCATCCTTATCTTCATCCTCTTCATCATGATTGATTTCTTACTGCTTTTTCTCAGGTGAATGTTTTTCTTATATTTACCCATTTATTAGGCAATTTATTCTCGTTTAGGATACATTAGATGCTGAACTAATAACTACGTTTGTATCTGGTCTTCAGCTGTGTATTATATAATTTATTCTGGTTCATGTGTAGAGTTGCAGAAACTAAATGCTTTGCAGGTACGGTATGCTCGGCCAAACCATTACAAAGTAATGCACCAACAGCCAGCAGTCACAATATATAAACACTTCACTCCAAAATAAAAATAGTTATTTATTATGCATCAAAATCAAACCGGTTTCGGCTAACCAGCCTTCTTCAGTGAAAAAAGCATTTATCAAGCAATGTTAATCATGAATATTTATAGACAATTCCAACCAATGAAAACATGGTATAGTTCAATTTAAACAAGCAAGAATGCAGTAGCATTTAAATATGTGTTAGAAGTAATACAGTAGAGGCATTATCAAGTATAATAGAATAAATCATATAAACATATGATTTTCAATTTAATATATTCTTGGGTGCTTGCTTATATATTCCCTCTTTCCAATATTGCAATATATAGCTCAAAAACAGTTATATACATCGATGTAATAATATATGACACAATATTGTTAGGAAAGACCTAAATGGGAAAACCTGTCTTGTTTATCCAAATAAATCCAACAATGTCTATATACAGTTCAAATATCCAATAGAACAACAATGGTTTCTGAAACAATTGTTAACAAATAAGTATGCATGTATCAACACAAATATATAAAAAAATGGAAGTAAATCCATACTTAAAGTTAACAAATGGATACATCTCATGCATATTTATATATTAGGCATATCTTATAATTAAACATATCCGAACATAATTACATTTTCAACCCTATTTTTAATCTGTATACACCATATATATCAATATTATGAGTAATAAGGATATGCTCATGTATAAATTTCATAACAATAACTAATAATTCATCACATGGTACACTCATATTCAAAATGAACTAACAAGAAGTTATGATAACATAACCACCTAAAGTTGATGCATACATTGCCTATGTTGTATTGTTCAGACAGGTTATAAATGGTCATTAAGGCCTGGGGAAAATAATGTCCCAAGATGAATAATCCAAAACTTTTCTTTGCGGTTCAAAATACTGTGCCAACCCTGTTGGTTGCTTCTGTCCCCTATAATTTTATCAGTGATCATGAACATGAATCTGGCATTAGCATGTTTAATAGTGTGTCTATAGAGGGCTTTGGTCTCTTTCTTATTTCTAATGTCACTTTTGTGTTCACTCAATCGTATTCTAAGGGAGTGTAATGTTTGCCCTACATAAAATGCTGAACATTGACAAGTGGCTAAATATACAATCCAACTATTACTGCAGTTGCCAAAGACTCTTAAATCATAAACCCTACTAGTGTTAGCACTAGTAAATTGTTTGAGTTTACTTACTTGTTGACATGATCCATAATGTCCACACAGAAAGGTACCCAAAAGCTGATCTCCAGTTATGGTCATTTGTTTGGATATTGCACCCCCACTTTCCTTATGCTTATAGTGGGAGAATAAGGCACCCAGTGTTTTATCCCGTCTGTATGAAAATTGACATTTGGGACCCAAAAGTCTTCTTAGTTCTTCGTTAGCCAAAAGTATGTTCCAATGGGTATCCATAATGCTTCTGATGATACTGTGATTTTGTCCATAAGTGGTTACAAACCTGAGCGTAGATTCAACCCCTGTAGTTTCTCATTTTTTATATTGTAATAATGTATTTCTGTCCTGATCAGCAGACCATTCACTTGCTCTAAGTATATCAGATTCTCTATAACCTCTTTCCATAAACCTGTTATAGAGATCCAGTTTGGCCTGATCAAAATCATGTTGGGATAAGCTAATTCATTTGATGCGCATAAATTGAGATTTGGGTATATTGCGGATGGTGTGGCATGGATGCATACTAGAAGCATGGAGCAAGGTGTTATACTGTGGATATTTCCTGTATGTCTTGGTATTAAGAGTATGATCATCATTCCTTTAAACTGTAACATCCAAAAAATCAATGATGTTACTGTAAACTCTATACCCCAAATATTTCCATTCAAATATTTCACAAACTCCTGTAAGTATGCTAAGTCTGCACACCACACCATCCAGCAATCATCCAAATATCTGCACCATATGTCAGTCTCAACCATATACAAGTTATGGAGTGGATTGTAGATCATACACCCCTCAAAATATGCCATAAATAGGTCTGCATATATGGAAGCAAAAGATGCCCACATAGTAGTCCCTTGGAGTTGCCAGTAGCACTCTCCTTGAAAATAAAAGACATTTTTATTGAGTACATGTTCCGCCATACATATAAGTAGTGTGTTGAGTCCAGGTGGATATAAAGCTGATTGTTCAAGCCAGTACTGTAATGCCTGCAGGCCAGCCCAGTGGGGTATGCTAGTATATAAGGATTTCACATCCAAAGTACACATGAGCCAATGTGGTTCTAGTTGTGTATCCTGTATAATTTGAATAAATTAGGTTGTAACCTGCAGTCTGGCCCTAACAGATGTAAGCAATGGTTTCAAATGTTGTGTTAAGAAAACTGACAAAGGTTCCGTAAGGGAACCAATGCCTGACACAATTGGTCTCCCTGGGGGTTTAGAAATGGATTTGTGTATCTTTGGAAGAGGATATAAGATCTGTTTTTGAGGATCTGTAACCATCAAGTGTTTAACTGTGCTCTTAGTAATGATCCCTTCCTCTTCTGCCGAGCTCAAGAACATGTCTATTTATTTCTTGAAAACCAGGATTGGATCAATGGACATATACATGTAACATCTGGTACTGGAGAGCTGTTCCTTACCTTCATTCAGATAATACCCCATATTCATAACCACAACCGCCCCTCCTTTGTCTGCTGGTAATATGACAATGTTATGATTATTCCTCAATTCCTCTATAGCCATCTTTTCCGAAGGGGAAATGTTTTGCCCCATGATATGAGATTCCATATGTGGGAAATGTAGATCCCTAAAGTACTGATTGTTGAAATATAGATACATGTTTGTTCATGGGTGGTTGGAATTCAGATTTATGAAATCTGAATTAATTTGATCTTTGAGAGGTTTGAGAAGTTTGGTCTGAAAAAAACAATTTAAGATTAAGATTAGATTGCCAGCTAGGCTTGGTTAATAACAATAAGTGTTTACTGCTGGTTTAAAGTAAATCATACCAAGACATGTGGTTTTTATATTGTTCAGGATCTATTGTTTAGGATACACCATATAACCTATGGATCAATGAGATGCTTGAATATTAATGGGCCTGGGCCTGTTCTACTTCATGACTTTGCATCATTGCTATCCTTTGATTGATATCTATATCTATAGTGATATCTAGTATATAAGTCCATTGACATCAGTAAATGACACTCTATCTATCCACCTAAATATAGAATATCTGTACTGGCAGGGGGCCGATTCCTTTGACAGTTTGAAGGCATTCTTAGACCCACCATATATATCTGGTTAGTTTAATATACCATCACTTTGGTGGCATTAATATATCAAAATGGATTTGGAGAACATTCTTCATGGATTATGTGCCGATCGAGATAATATTGGTGTCTTTGGGATAGACAATATCTCAGGCAATAATCAGAATGGCTCCTTGAATAATCCTTCAAATGGTTGTGACATGGCTTTTAACAATTTAAGCAAGGGCTTGAAGAACCTTAGAGCTAATATCTGGCATCTCAGATTATTCCGCGCATATATTAATAGGGATATGGCCCCAAGGGGCTTAAGAATCTGCTTACAGCCGTTGGTTGGTAGATCTGAAGAGAGACTAACCAAAGAATGGAATACTGCATTACAACAAGCATCTATGATGTTTGTTAAGATACTGGCCTCATACTATGAAAGAATGATCGACATTAATCTAGTAGAGGTCAAAACAATTTGTGAGGAATATAAAAAATATGAATCTCTATCTATATATGTGAGTTCTGTGGCCAAACTGTCAAAGGAATTGGCAAGCTATGAAAAACAGACTAGGGATAGAAAAATCAAGAAATTTAATAGGGACATTGCTGATTATCAAAGGGGACGCCCATTTGAATCATATAGATCGGTGAGATTCATGGATACCAATTGGGACAGCAAACAGCAGAACTAGGAAAAGACCCAGGTCCATTCTAAAGACCAATGAAAGGTCTTTTGTGAGCACATCTGGGGAAGAATCCTCCTATATGGACAATGAGAGTGTTCATTACAAGGAGTCACCTATGCGCAAAAAATCCAACTCAGCACATGGAAAAAGGCGGTGGGGAGGCCGCAAACACAAGCATGGGAACAAGAACAAATTCTGTAGAGGGATTGATACAAACACTCTTGAAATAACTGATAATGATCATAAAGATGTGTTGAATTTGTCAGATGTAATACTTACCAAAGAACAAGAGCAATTACTCAATAAAGGTCTTGGATTTGTACCAGGCTTTTTTTCAAATGAGTACAGTATAGTGTCTGATGTTAGTTGCTTTTGTCTTAATCTTAATCTTAAATTGTTTTTTTAAGACCAAACTTCTCAAATCTCTCAAAGATCAAATTAATTCAGATTTTGTAAATCTGAATTCCAACCGCCCATGAACAAACATGTATCTATATTTCAACAATCAGTACTTAGGGATCTACATTTCCCACATATGGAATCTCATATCATGGGTCAAAACATTTCCCCTTCAGAAAAGATGGCTATAGAGGATTTGAGGAATAAACATAACATTGTTGTATTACCAGCAGACAAAGGAGGGGTGGTTGTGGTTATGAATATGGGGTATTATCTGAATGAAGGTAAGGAACAGCTCTCCAATGCCAGATGTTACATGTATATGTCAACTGATCCAACCCTGGTATTCAAGAAATAAATAGACATGTTCTTGAGCTCAGCAGAAGAGGAAGGGATCATTACTAAGAGCACAGTTTAACACTTGATGGTTACAGATCCTCAAAAACAGATCTTATATCTTCTTTCAAAGATACAGAAATCCATTTCTAAACCCCCCGGGAGACGAATTGTGTCAGGCATTGGTTCCCTTATAGAACCTTTGTCAGTTTTCTTAACACAACATTTGAAACCATTGCTTACATCTGTTAGGGCCAGACTGCAGGATACAACCCAATTTCTTCAAATTATACAAGATACACAACTAGAACCACATTGGCTCATGTGTACTTTGGATGTGAAATCCTTATATACTAGTATACCCCACTGGGTTGGCCTGCAGGCATTATAGTATTGGCTTGAACAATCAGCTTTATATCCACCTGGACTCAACACACTACTTATATGTATGGCGGAACATGTACTCAATAAAAATGTCTTTTATTTTCAAGGAGAGTGCTATTGGCAACTCCAAGGGACTGCTATGGGGGCATATTTTGCTCTCGTATATGCAGACCTATTTATGGCATATTTTGAGGAGTGTATGATCTACAATCCGCTCCATAACTTGTATATGGTTGAGATTGACATATGGCGCAGATATTTGGATGATTGCTGTATGGTGTGGCGTGCAGACTTAGCATACTTACAGGAGTTTGTGGAATATTTGAATGGAAATATTTGGGGTATAGAGTTTACAGTAACATCTAATCGAGACATCACTGATTTTTTGGATGATACAGTTTACAGGAATGATGATCATACTCTTAATACCAATATTGGAAATATCCACAGTATAACACCTTGCTCCATGCTTCTAGTATGCATCCACGCCACACCATCCGCAATATACCCAAATCTCAATTTATGCCCATCAAACAAATTAGCTCATCCCAACATGATTTTGATCAGGCCAAACTGGATCTCTATAACAGGTTTATGGAAAGAGGTTATAGAGAATCTGATATACTTAGAGCAAGTGAATGGTCTGCCGATCAGGACAGAAATACATTATTACAATATAAAAAACGAGAAACTACAGGGGTTGAATCTACGCTCAGGTTTGAAACCACATATGGACGAAATCACAATATCATCAGAAACATTATGGATACCCATTGGAACATACTTTTGGCTAACGAAGGACTAAGAAGACGTTTGGGTCCCAAATGCCAATTTTCATACAGATGGGGTAAAACACTGGGTGCCTTATTCTCCCACTATAAGCATAAGGAAAGTGGGGGTGCAATATACAAACAAATGACCATAACTGGAGATCAGCTTTTGGGTACCTTTCCATGTGGATATTATGGATCATGTCAACAAGTAAGTAAACTCAAACAATTTACTAGTGCTAACTCTAGTAGGGTTTATGATTTAAGAGTCTTTGGCAACTGCAGTAGTAGTTTTATTTTTATTTATTTTATTTATTTGCAGTTGGTTTACCAGGATAGTCCATTGGGCCAAGATGAACCTGTTTTCAATGGAGTCCTGGGGAGAAAAGCTCCAGACAATTGATGTTACAGTAGGTTATTAGAGATGATTATACATTGTAACAATTCAAGCAGGAAATACATATTATAAACAAACATTACAATTAAGTTGACAATTGATGAAACTTGTACCATATACACATTATAAGGGGTGTTAGAAAGTTAAAATGAGAAGTCGGTACAAGTTAAGAGTCAGTATTCTTGTAGATACCCTGAGAGTCAGTATTCTTGCAGATACCCTAAAATTAATGAGAGTGCAAGAGTTAGGAGAAGTGATAAAGTGAAACTGCAGAAGGAAAGGAACTTGAAAATTCTAGTGTTAGTTATATGGGGTGGAGGCAAGAGCATTCCCACTGTGATACTAGGTATGAATTAAGAGATTTTTTGAAATTTAAATGGTTAGAGGTGGTACGAATGGGTGGAGGTAGGGAGTTCCAGAGGTGTGCAAGGCCATACGATAGAAGATTTTTGCCCGGGGGACGAGTAGGTTTATACACTTCTAGTAGATTTTGGTTGTTGGACCTTAGTACTCTATCAGGTAGGTGCAGTTTAAAGACAGAGGACAGGGAGGGACAGAGGGAGGGGTTGAAAATGAGCTTATGTGCGAGGGATAGTTGAGTATAGGTGAGATGTTTGAGTAGTTCTAGCCATTTTAATTGTTGGAGAGAGGAACAATGGTGGGTAGAGGACTTTTGGCTGGTAGCAAACTTGGCAATTTTGTTGTAACAAGAGGAGAGCTGTGTTTTCAAAGATGTTTGCAGATTAGTTAGAAGAGGAGCTCCATAGAGAAGGGAAGGAATAAGAAAGGAAGTGGAGAGAGTGGAGAGACAAGTGGCTAAATATACAATCCAACTGAAATTGATGCAGGAGCATATCCTTATTACTCATAATACTGATATATATGGTGTATACAGATTAAAAATAGGGTTGATAGTTGGATTGTATATTTAGCCACTTGTCAATGCTCAGCATTTTATGTAGGGCAAACATCACATTCCCTTAGAATACGAATGAGTGAACACAAAAGTGACATTAGAAATAAGAAAGAGAGCAATGCCCTCTATAGACACACTATTAAACATGCTAATGCCAGTTTCATGTTCATGATCATTGATAAAATTATAGGGGACAGAAGCAACCAACAGGGTTGGCACAGTATTTTGAACCACAAAGAAAAGTATTGGATTATTCATCTTGGGGCATTATTTCCCCCAGGCCTTAATGACCATTTATAACCTGTCTGAACAATACAACATAGGCAATGTATGCATCAGCTTTAGGTGGTTATGTATTAATAACTTCTTGTTAGTTCATTTTGAATAAGAGTGTACCATGTGGTGAATTATTAGTTATTGTTATGAAATTTATACAGGAGCATATCCTTATTACTCATAATATTGATATATATGGTGTATACAGATTAAAAATAGGGTTGAAAATGTAATTATGTTTGGGTATGTTTAATTATAAGATATGCCTAATATATAAATATGCATGAGATGTATCCATTTGTTAACTTTAAGTATGGATTTACTTCCATTTTTTTATATATTTGTGTTCATAGGTTCATACTAGGCTATCTGCCCTAGGGCATTTATAAGCCTAGCCAGAGTGTGTTTGGCTTTCGCCACCCATTTTAAATTAATTTTGCTATGCCCTTTTTCGAGGTTAGTATACTGTGCCTCTGTCTAACAGTGACACAGAAGTGATACCCGGGGTAAACCTACGATCTCCCATCCACTCATCAAGATTCCTCTTGGAGAGAGTCAATGAGGGACTCTGCCTAACCTGGACTGGGATTTTATTCCAGAGTGAAGGGAGCCTCTGGGTTATGATTCTGTCCCTCCAGCATGTCCTATTTATTTCAGTGCTGAGGTTCAAGTCTCTTGAGCGCATAGCTCGATGGGATTTGGATTTTCTGAGGTGCAGCATGTCCATTAATTCCGGGTTGGACATGGCTTTATACGTGAGGCACAGATCGCCTCTGAGCAGGCGGTATGCCACTGAGTAGAGCTGGAGTTTCTTTAACTGGGCAGCATATGGCATCTGTTTGAGCCCTTTGATCCTCTTGGTGAGGTACTTTTGGGGTCTTTCCAGTTGCTGCAGGTGTCTGGTAAGGTACATCCCAAAAGGGGCATTGTACTCAATTATGGGCCTGATGAGGGATGAGTAAAGAGGCACGATGACCTCCCCTGATCTAGATGTGAATCCCTTCATGATTAGGTGGGCTATATAAAATGTTTTTCTAACCACTTTGGCCACGTGCTTGTCAAATGAGAGATTGCTGTCAACTTGGGTCCCCAGGTCCCTAATTACTTCTTCTGTACTTAATGGATTACCACCTATGTGGTAATTTGTGGGCACTTTGATTTTGCCAAAGGGGATGACTGTATACTTTGTGGCGTTTAGCTTGAGGCCATGGCTCTGGCACCAGTTGTCTGTTTCTATGAGGCCTTTTTGGAGGATGCTTGTGTAGGCTGGAGAGTCGATTATGGCACCCAGTTTGCAGTCATCTGCGAACTTGGTCAGCCACAGTCCTTCCGTGTTGGCCTGTACCTCCGAGAAATATATACCAAACAAGAGAGGTCCCAGGACTGTGCCTTGTGGGATGCCACTTGTAACTGGTTTGGAGTCTGACATGGCTCCAGCAATTCTAACCATGTGGGTTCTGTCCTTGAGCCAGTTTGCAACCCATCTAGTGACAAAGGGGTTTATATTTAAGCTGATGAGCTTATCTATAATGCCCGAGTGGGGTATTGTATCGAAGGCTTTTGCGAGGTCCAGGTAGGCTGTGTGGACCGCCTTCCCCTTGTCAATGGCCTTGGTGACTGTTTCAAAGAAATCGACCAGGTTTAAGAGGCATGATCTGCCCTTAACAGTGCCAAACTGGGTAGGATCCAGTGTCTGTAGGTCCCCAATATCTTTATTTATGAGGTCCATGATGATCCTTCCCATAGCTTTGCAGACCAAGCTAGTCAGGCTTATGGGGTGATAGTTTCCAGGATCCGTTGAGGTACCACCTTTGTGGAGAGGGACCACTGTTGCTGTACGCCAATCTTTGGGTACATATCCTGTAGTAAGGCTGAGATTGAACAGTAGTTTTATGTTTCGGTTTATCTCTTCTTGGAGTTCATGTGGGACGCAGCCCGGGACACCGTCTGGTCCCACTGATGCTGTGTTTTTTGCTTTGGAGAGGGCGGCTCTTACCTGAGCATCTGAGATGTTAGGGGGGCAGCACTCTTCTGGGATAGATATTTGCCCTTTTGGTGGGGAGGGGGGGAGAAGTTTGTGCTGAACCTGTCAGCTAGGATGTTGGCAATGTCTGTGGGTTCAGTGTATTTTTTGTCATTTTGGACTAATTCTGAGCATATCTGGGAATTCCCACCCAGGTTCCTAACATAACTAAAGAAAGCCTTGTGATTATCCTTAGTGTCCTGTGCAATTTTTCTCTCGAAGCTGGCCTTAGATGATTTTATGAGTGCCCGTAGTTTTTTGCTAATACTGATCAGAGATGCCTTCCCTTTTTGGGATTTTGCTCTATCATGTAGTAACTTCCTCCTTCTATTGTATAGTTTGTTTATGGTTGGGGTCCACCAGACAGGACATCTGCCTTTGGAGGATTGGGTCTTGGTTTTATTTGGGATTGCATGATCCATGCATTCCTGAAGGTGTTCATAGAATGCGTTTATAAAGGATTCTAATACATACATACTTATTTGTTAATTGTTTCAGAAAACCTTGTTGGATATTCGAACTGTATATAGACATTGTTGGATTTATTTGGATAAACAAGACAGGTTTTCCCATTTAGGTCTTTCCTAACAATATTGTGTCATATATTATTACATCAATGTATATAACTATTTTTGAGCTATATATTGCAATATTGGAAAGAGGGAATACATAAGCAAGCACCCAAGAATATATTAAATTGAAAATCATATGTTTATATGATTTATTCTATTATACTTGATAATGCCTCTACTGTATTACTTCTAACACATATTTAAATGCTACTACATTCTTGCTTGTTTAAATTGGACTATACCATGTTTTCATTGGTTGGAATCGTCTATAAATATTCATGATTAACATTGCCTGATAAATGCTTTTTCACTGAAGAAGGCTGGTTAGCCGAAACCGGTTTGATTTTGATGCATAATAAATAACTATTTTTATTTTGGAGGGAAGTGTTTATATATTGCGACTGCTGGCTGTCGGTGTATTACTTCATGTGTAGAGTTGCCATGTAGCCTCAGCATGGTTGAAGACATCTAGTGTTCGCGTTGATTTACCCAGTTAACAAAGGAAATAAATAACATGAATAAGTAAATGTTACTTGGAGGTCATAATCATAGAAAAAGAACATCTGGATAGAAAAAGTACTCCAATAATTTATTAGTCATGTGAGTTTACAAAATGTTAGGTAAAATTTAACAAATCCAGAGGGCTAGGTGGGTAAATAGGAGTAATATGACACAAATAGCCAGCTTGTTGGTATAGAGGGATAAAGCCCTGACTATGACCAGGCTGATGACATTTGATGATCAGCTAAGGCACTGAATGATCAGTCCAGGAAAGTAGCAGAATAACAGGGTGGTGTCTCCTTGCCTTTCTCTCTGATAGGGTGGGTGCTAGAGCATGCTAAGCATGTCTGAGATTTTACAATTCCAGAGCCCATCCATTAAGGAACATGTCCATGGTACATCCCATAATGTGGTGGTCCCTAGGGCAATGGAGTAATTGGATGGTTGGGGGTCTAGCCTGAGTTCTGGCTGACCCAGTGGTTAAGGATAGTTAAATAATTCCTCCTCTCTGCTTTAAAATCAGGAAAATAGTCTCAAATTACAGAAACAAAGCTCATTGCAAGAAATATTATATATTTATCCTTGCAGCTGCTGTAGGACATACCTAACGAATCAAACTACTAGATATGCAGAGAAAATTAATCTAGAAGTATCAGGCAAAGAGAGCTATCTCAGCCTTATTATAGTTAGGTAAAACTCAAACATATTAGACAGCAATACAGAGTAAGTGAACAACATAAAAATCAGTCACTCTAAATTAAAATCGCTGTCTCTTGCTGCAGAATAAGTCAGGTTGAGCCAAATATTGTGCTTGTGTAACTAGGAATAAACATGCTGATGTAATAAGATGCACAGTGCCACCATTGCTTATGCCAGATGACTGAAGCAAGTATCAGGAACAGAAAGAACAGCAGCCTGAACAGTCAGTCACTCTTTGTAGCAACGTACTCCCAAGAAATAAAAATCATGAGAACCGCAACCCTGCAAATTGGTCCCTTAACCCTAACCTCTTGAACAACAAGACCCTTTACCAAGAAATCAAAGAATTCCTGTCACAGACAACAAGCTCTTTTGAAAAGTCAGATATCTCCCTAGATATACAATAGGCAGCAGCTAAAGTTACTTTAAGAGGTATCCTTATCCTAAAGGCATCCCTAATTCAGAAACAATATAAATTGCATACCTTGGCACTAGAAGCAGAACTAAGAAGACTAGAATCAGAGTTGCAAACTAAGTTTTCTGTAGATATTGAAAAACATATGATCACCCTTCAAAAACAACTACACGAATTACACCTAAATCAATACTCTGTTATGGAATCCAGACTTATTCATAGATATGCTGAATGGGTGCAAACCCCTTCTAAAATTCTAGCAAGGATAATAAACATTAAATCCCCACCTACCACAATAAAAGAAATTAACCATAGGGCTAAATCCTTCTTCACAGATAAAGAAATCATATATGTATTTCAAGAAGTGTATAAAGAAATCTATGAACCCCAAATACTTGATTTAGAAAGCCTAGATGACCCTTTCCTAGATGAATTACAATTTCCAGTAATAAGTGACACCCACAAGAAACTACTAAAGGCACTTATAACCATGAAAGAAACAATTTTAGCCATTAATAAACTGAAACCAAGTAAAGTCCCAGGTCCAGACGGCTATGTGTCAGAATTCTATAAGGCCTTTAAGCAAGTCCTAGCTCCCATTCTACTCAAGGTTTATAATCATATAATCCAATTTGGCATTTCTGACTTATATATTAATAATTCCAAGACTATTTTTATACAAAAATCAAACAACATTAACCTCAATACAAATGACTATTGCCCAATTGCTTTAATTAACCTTGACATAAAGATTCTATCATCTGTCCTGGCTTATAGACTAAAAAATATATTACTGCATATCATATCCCATGACCATTTAGGTTTCATGAACAATAGGCATGTTTGGGACAACACTCTATCCATCGAAGCCATAACCAATATGACAAAGTATGACAAATCTCCCAAATATGCAATTTCGGTTGATGCCTAAAAAGCTTTTGACAGGGTAAACTTAAATGTTCTCTTTAAAATTATGAAGTGCTTCTCCATCCCTGATGAATTCATCAAAATGGTTGCAACCCTCTATAATAAGGCATCTACTACCCTAAACATAAACAAAAAGAATTCAAATCCAATTCAAATAATAAACGGTAGAAGGCAGGGAAGTCTGTTATCACCTTACTTATTTAATCTATATCTTGAAGTTCTCTTGCTAAAACTAAGTCAAAAAACATTCCACCATCCAGTATATATATATATATATATATATATATATATATATATATATATATATATATATATATATATATATATAAAAATACCAGTGAAATATACCGCCTTCACAGACAACCTAAATATTTACTTGGAACTACCTTCAACTGATCTAGAAAAAATCCTAAACTCTATTGGCAAATTTTCACAAATCTCAAATTACGCCATTAATCCCAACAAATCAATAATTTTTCCTCTAAAACCTCTTAGCCACAAAAACATTTTCATTCCAGAAACAAAGATCAAAGTTAATTATACACTTAAATATTTTGGTATAAACTTCTCCCATCCCCAACAGGAACTAATTAATAACAATTTGTATAAAACATGGTCTAAAGTCATGGAAGATCTCACAAGGTGGAAGAATCTAAACCTCTCCCTCCTCTCAAAAGTAGCTATTACAAAAATGAATATCCTCCCCAAAATTCTTTTCCATTTCTTTGCCCTTAATCAAAGCATTCCAAATACTTTCTTCTCGAAAATGAATACTACATTGGGGAAATTTGTGTGGTACCCTAAAAATGTCAGAATTAGTTACACTAAACTAACACTTCCCAAAGAAAGGGGGGGCTTGGCCCTTCCAGATTTTCTAACATACTACCATATAATAAATGCCAGCCATATTTTACACATAACCAACTTCCATCCTTCAGATAAGGTCTGGAACCCCATATGGACAGAAATCTACACTGCACACATAAGTGCATCCAATATCAATCCTAGAGCAACCATCTTTCTTAACCCTAAAACTCTCAAAGAATATAAAATTCACCCTATATTAATAAAAAATATCATTGGGTTCCAAAAGCTGATAACATCTCTTGATTTGAAAAACTCCTTAGTGATGGCTCAACCAATCCATCTAAATCCCAACTTCAAATTGAGTAACAACATGTTACATCTTGATAGTTTTCCTATTATCAAGAACTTTACAGTATGGGACTTCTATATAATTAAAGATTTACCATTTGAAGCCATCATAACTTCATTAGCAGTCAATAAAAAATACTACATAATCATTAAACAAATACTATACCTAACATCTCTGGTTACAGACAATATTAAACTAACCCCTTCAGAATTTCAGCTCTATCAGAAACTAATAACCCAACTTATGTTAAGGACTAAAATGCTTTCTACATATTAATAACAAAAATTAAACATCAAGGCAATATTCTATTCTCTAAGTACTGGGATAGCCCAAACAAAGAAATAACACTTAACCAAAAACTTGAGGCAATTGACACAGCAATAAAATTAACCCCTTTCAAAAAACTGATATATACTCAGTTCATGATAAACAATAACTCTACATTACGCCTTTATTCCTAAGTAAAATTAACCCAAATACCTCGCCTCTTTGCCCAACCTGCCCCATTTTGGTAGCAGATACATTCCACATATTTTGGTCCTGTAAAAATGTGTACAAACTATGGTGCTCCCTAAGAGCACAACTTGAAAAAATGGGATATATGAAGTCAACCCTATCCTGGGAAATGGCGATTTTGAATATTTTTCCTAATCCCTAAAAGTATGAGTTTAAACATATTACTGCGACACTATATGTGCTACTTAAAACTTATATTGCACTAAACTGGTTAGACAGGTCCAAAACATCCTGGAAGGAGTTCAAGTCTATGTCTATCAAATATGTGTTAGCAAGTAAACTAAAGACAACAAGCAAAAAGAAAATAAACTACTTCCAAAAATACTGGAATAACCTTAAAGAAGTTCTTAAATAATAACGCTCCTTGCTGTAACTCCTCTATTTCTTCTTATTCTTCTGGCCGTGTCCCTACTTCCCTCTTATCTAATATCCCCACTTCTGGTGGAGTATTAACCCTAGTTTAAATACTTTTCAATTTTAATTCCCCAATTCCACTCTAACCCCTGAAAGATCAAAATAGAAACCCTATTACTATGCTCCTCTACCCTATTTTCAGTAGAAATAAATAATATCTTTATGCTAACACCTCCTTACTTAGTGACAGCCGAATGTACATAATGTAGATAGTTAAAGCAAATAGGTATTAGGTTTATGAACTTATACTCTTACATATGATTATTCAATATCTTGAATTGTCAATACTCCCTTTCACTATTTTATGTTAAATTCTAAAACACTTGCACACAGGAGGTTAATTATTTCCCTTGTAATCTTTTGCTGAACCTATATGATATCAAGCATGTATTTACTAACTGTATCCACCTTCTCTTTTCGATCCTATATGCTTTTGTTGTGTGACATGTATTTGTATTTGTATCTGTATATTAACAAAATGCAATAAAAATCAGACTGCAAAAAAAAAAAAGTAAATAGCTATGTGAAAGTATGTAGGAGGTCTGCATGTAGGTAGTTTATTTACTTTCTATGATTCTTGTCAATAGAACAGTGTATGTGTTTGACAGCAACACGTTTAAATGGATTACTGTGACCATAATATTGTTTTTTAATCTGGCTTGGCAAGATTAGTTTGCTTTTGAGTAAATAAGTTGAAATACATTACTGTGGCCATTTTATTTTATTTTTGTTATAGCTGTATTAGTGGCATAACAGGTAGCACACTTGCCTTTGGGGCAGAAGACTGGGTTCTTTTCTGACTCCAGGTAGATGAATTGCTGACATTGCAGTGTAGCTTAAGGGAGGTGCTACACTCCTGAGTGTATCATCTTTCGGATGAGACATTAAACCCATCTGCCTGAATTGGTGGAAAGGTGGATTTAAAAGATCCCATGGCACATATCAAAAAGAGTAGTGGAAGTTCCCTGATGACTGGCCAGATTTTCCCTAGTAGTATAAATATCACCTTGGGTATCCTTCTGAAAAGAGTCTATTAGCCTAGTGGAACCAACCTGGTCAACAAAGGGTAAATAAATAAAATAAAATAAAATAAATAGTCAGATAACTGAGGAATACTACTATGGGGAAAAATTGTAGTATATTACTGAGGCAATTATTTCTTACAAAAATCAGCCATCTGAAATGCACAGTCAGTAAAATGGCTATAATGGGTGGGTACAGTGCAGCCTGTGGATGAAAGTCACTGACTCTGCTGCTGTTTGATCACAGATAAATGGTCATTGCTCTGTTTTGGAAGTCTATGTGTTAATATGAAGCAAGCTGAAATATACTACTTTGGCCACTTTTTTATCACCGATATCTGAGGTGTACACATTCAATAAAGTTCTTATAATTGCTGTGTACAAATGCATTCTGTAGAGAACAATGACTGTACCCAGTTATTATTTTAACATAGTTAGTCACTGGACTAGCATGGCAAGGTTACTATGTATTTGTATAAAATAAGGTAAAATATACTACTATGGCCATTTTTTATACACTGTAAAGTCTCTATAACTAATAGATATAGATCAGTCTGTAAAGAAAAGTAACTAGTGCTTCTCTCTGATTGCAGTTGAACAATCACTGATCTTGCTTTGCAGCTCTAATGTGCATGTGTATGATACAAATTGGAATATATTGCTATGATACGTTTTATCACAGATATCTGATATATACAAAGTCAATAAAGTTGCTATAGTTGATGGGTAAACAGGCTGTCTGTGGACCAACAAAGGAGGGGCAGGATTTATTTTTTATTGGACTATTTGAGGTGAGTATTATATGAGAGCTTCTAAGTAAAAAGGCATTGAACTGAGATTTTAGTTGTTTTGCCATTTTTAACAGTCATCAGTCTGGTTTTATGTGGCTTTATGTGCATTTGTGTGAAATGATTTAAAATGCATTATTGTGATCACTATTTTTATTTGATCATAATTAGACACCTGAGCTGTACTTAATGAATAAAATGTATATAATTAGTGATTACAGAGAGTCTGTGGATGGAAGTAACCAGCTCCTGCTATTTGTGTAGCTACCATATGTCTTCAGATGAATAAGCCTAGAATCTACCAACAATGCAAATTCATATTATTTTGGTGAGTTTAGATGAGAATGAATATTTGTTTATTTTTATATATTACAACATAAAAATAATATTAACATGACTATATGTGACCTAAATTTATTTGATCATAATTCACAATTTTTCTTCAAAATATTAAAAAGCTTTCTTGGAACATACCTCAAGCCACCCAATGGTTTAGGGTTTATTTTTTGTCCACTCAAAAAATTCTAATTGCATGATCCCCTGGCTTTGTAGCTAGCAGGTGATTAAATCACAAATATAACAGAATGCAGCTAAACGACCAAGGCACATAGTCTATTAACCCCAAAGTAAGTATAAATAAAACATGAGAACAGTAAATGCCATTAAGTGAAATAATTTAGAAGAACAGCATATTTAAAACAACACTCCACAAGTGAGTTTTCACTCATAATCTACAAATGAATTTTCACTCACAGCACTTCATTAGATAATTGAATCATGTTTTCAGGTGCACATTCCTTGCTTTACTGATTTTACTACTTGATTGCCATCTCCAGTGTCCTGTGTAGCTGGATCATCATTACAATACTAAATATGATAAAATAACCTAAACTCGTTAAACTAGCAGTCACAGTTAATATACACTTTAAATAGCCACAGAAAAAACAATAAAAGTTAGCAATTTTTTTTCAAAGCAGAATACATAAGCATACAATGGAATAAATGGAAAAATGAGATGTATTTTACAACTAAATTTTATCAAATGTATATGCACTTGGGTTTAAGCCAGTGTCCTACAAGAACTTATTGACTATATGTGCAGATGTAACTAATGCAACTATTTGGATTGTTCTGGACATGAATACATAAAAAGGAAAAATTGACTTGTGCTAGGACAAGGGCTGGTTGGATACACTTTTCATATACTTATGCTTGCAATACTTTAGGCATTTTTGAATGCTGGAAGAGATTCTTTTTCCATTTTGTAATGTTCAGTATTTTGGCTAGAAAAAAATCAATTGTATACCATTTGTATAATGGAAATGTGATATTCCAGATAACATTTATCCTTGGTTTATTTTTTTGTGTGCAATATGCTGGGTGCATATCACAAATGGTTGCTGTCATATAAAAGCTTCCAAAAAAAACAAAACAAGAATGAGCATTATAATAAATGTTGTTGATAACATATGTCTGCATCTCTTGGAAGTACTGCTATGATAAAGAAAACATTTGCTTATTTAACAGAATATAGTGTTTCATAGGTAATTACCTAGCCATGCACCCCTAATGTATTTAACAGACTTTGATACCCCTCATCTTATATAAGGTATAACTTGGGTATGGGTGATCCAACATTTACAAACTTCCTCGTTCTAATTGGGACATAGCTGGCAGACCAGGTGTAAAGTTATGGTTCTCCATTTCCTGATCTAAGTTGCTCTTAAGTAAGTGGAGGGAGGAGCTCTGCCTCACATGGATGGGAAACCTGTTTCAGAGAAGGAGTACTGTCTGAGACACATACCTGTCCTTCCAACATGTCTTATTTATGTTGCAATAGGTCTATGTGTGCTAGAGCAGAGCATGCTTTGAAGGCCAGGCATAGACCACCTCTCAGCAGTCAATAAGGGACAGAGTATAAGGATAAGGCTTTGAGGGGGTCAGTATAACAAATATTCCCTACATCATGGATTCTTTGTGTGAGGAGCCTCTGTGGACTCTCCATTTGTTGTATGTGCCTAGTCAGGTACATACTGAATCGTAAAAAAAAAAAAAAAAAAGCATGCGGAATGCAGGCATTGATCTCACTATCTCTTGCATACTAAGCAAATTCTCTACCATTTGAGCTAATTTCCCTCACTCAAGGCCAAAGAATATCATACATAGTTTCTGTTGTCTGGAATTGAACCCACATCCAGTTGATTCTACCTCAAAACTGACTAGTTCTGAGCTACATGACCTAACTGTACACTAAATGATTACAGCTCATAGACTTAACCCTCTGTATCAACTGCTATTTGTGGAAAAAAAACATCATTAGACAAAGCTGACAAAACATTTTTAATACTTTTTTGGATCATGAAATTGTTATTCACACAATCATTAATGAATCTCAAAGTTTCATCACCATTACCTGACTCCATTTTTGATCTATACTAGAGAGTCTGGTTTGAGGAGTTAGCTTAGCTCAATCAGTTACTTGCTCAACCAAATGTTGTTTTCATATCATTGACTTTCTTTATAAATTCATTTTTACCTCAACGCAGGCATTTTCTTTTAAACACTGATGTTTCAGTTTTAACAAGATGTGTATGCTTCTTTTTGCTACTGTTACAGCTTTAATGTGTATATTATGTTTGGTGACGAATAAAATAATTGAAGTTGATCACTGTAAACTCTTAAAATAGTTTTCTGACACAGTAAGCTTGCTGTACATTCATTCTCAAATGTACAATTTACTGTGTTACATAAGACTGAAGGCATAGCTAACAGTTTACGCATTTTTTCTGTTCCTTTTGTCTTGCAACCAAAAAACACCCCCTAATTGTCTAATTAAATTATTGTTTAATAGCTAATTTTATATCATTTTCAAGGTATATTTGAAGATGGGCCACACTGTTACTGCTTGTATATAACTCTATTCTTATTTTTCTTCCGTTTTCTAAGGTACTTTGCATAAATAATAATTTAAAGTATAACTGTTCTCAGTATTTAAGAGACTGAAGCTGGATTCACAACAGGCACTATAATACTTAAATAATGCACAGTGTTAAGAAATGCTACACTAAAAAGGTGTTGCAGTCTTTAAATGATGCTACTAGTTTTGTCCTGTGTTTTATTTTTTCTGCAGTTTTGAGGAGTTTGCACCAAATGTTTGGCACAAAACCAATGTAAAGGCCACATGAGACTACTGTTTGCTGCAACATGAAGATATTGGATTTAAATAATTATATAAGGGATAGAAAATCCTGCTGTCTGACTGGGAATCCCACGTCTTTGTACTACATGTTGAGGAAGTCACAGCTTCTTCTAAAACGTAAGTGCTTGAATCAGAAACATTTATCTATAGTGTTTCAAAAATGATGTGCTTCTGTTCCAGCTTGGGAGATAGAAGAAGGGAGATGTTTGTTATATGAAAAAACAAGCATCTGTCATATCTCAAAGTAATGGGGACATGCAGTAAGAAGTATGTGGTGTCAGGGGTACAGCTCTCCCCACCAGTGGGTTGCAAAGGGTTTGTCTCAGCATAAACCATTAATTTCATACAAAAGTCCTTTCATAATTTTTTGCCCACTGTTTTGTATACGCATGGTAAACTGTTCACTGTTTCTTAGGGAACACATTTTTTATGAAGAAAAAGAGATGATGCCAATACATATCAATTTATAGACAGAAAAACTTATAAATTGAAACTGAGCAGTGTGATATAATCACAACACTCTTCTGTATTGTCTGAAAAAGAAAAAAAAAAACACAGAAAATAAAAGCATGTAATAAAGACTGGAAGCAAACAAAAAGATCCCTAGCCTCCTTGTGTAGCCAATAGAACTCTTCAGACCTATTACTATGCAATATTTTTCGGGCACATAAATATTTCCATGTTATTTCCCCCCTGCCTTAAAACCCCCCTGGACAAAAGTATCTTAACACCTTCTTATCCATGCTTAAGAACATGGATAAAACTGGTTCCTTCATTACTATCTGACAGATCATTTTATTTATTTATGTATTTATTTGTTTATTTATTTATTGCTATTTGATAATCAATAGGTGACCTAGTCTGTTCACCCTTTCAGTCACAACATGTGCTCTACATACAGCAATATGCAGTAGGAATACAGCATTAAGACAGTTTTACTAAATATGGTTACACTGGAATTGTTTCCAACTCTTCGAGGATATAGTAGTAAAGCAATAGTACAAAGTACAAGGGTAAGGAGTCGATTATATGGCTGAAACCTTGGAGCTAAATCATATTTCTCTGTCCTTTTCTTCATACTACAGAATTATTGTGCTATACTCTTCACATGATGGCTTAGCATATCTACTTTTTATCAGTTCTGCTAATACTGAAGTTCTACACTTTAGGACCTATCCAGTACTATGCAATGTGGATTTTATGCTTGACACACAAAGCCTTTCACTTTTCTGCTATTGAATTTCATCTGGTCCCTGGCCTAATCTCCGTAATTGAATGTTTATCAACCTCTCATTTGTAGGCTGCCTGTGACTGCAAAAAACATTTTTTTTTACCTTAGATTTATTTTATAATATTTCAAAATGTCATTACTTTGTACATGAGATGAATACCTTCTCTCAAGAATGTAATATAAACTAGGTAGTAAAAGGCAACCCACAGCGAAAACTAAACAGTGCAAGATATTTGCCAAATTGACCAGACTTGCATAATGACAGGATGGAGTGCAATGCAATATAAAGTACCTCAAGAGTAAATCATCATTCTAGTAGCTTTCAGAAACATCTTTAAATTATTTCTTTTTACTTTCCATCTTATCATGGGTCATGATATTAAGGATTCTAATAGAAACTAACCTGCAAGGATTATAACTAACCCCCACACACACACACACACACGCACACACAGACACATTAGAGACTTCACACTATAACAAAATGCCAAAATACACATTGAAGCAAACACTTCTCAAGAGAGACTCTTATAGACAGCAGGGAAAGGATCATTAAGGAGGCCAACCACTCCAGGAAAACGAAGCATAAAAAACTTTTTCTTTCAGTTTTCTGTTCTATAAGCTTCCACTTTCCAGTAAGGTATATTATCAAAAATAATTTCTCATGTAAATATTTAAATGTCTGTATCCAGAAATCTTCCACCTGAAAACATATCAGAGTAACTGCTTCTAAAAATGTCTGATTTATTCTAATGTTTACCAAATCTTCTCTTAAACTGAATTATTTTTCTGCTTGCATACTCATAATCGCAATCTTATATATTGAAACAAAGCTTCTAGATAGCAATTACTAAACACAGAGCAATATACTGAGCTTGATGATTATGATTGCTGCATATCATTAACTCAGCGATATTTGTTTTATGTTTAAAGCTTCCTGTATCTTTATTGGCTTGACACATAGTATTATTTTCTGCCTCTTTCTTAAACACCAGTGACAAATCTGTGTTGAAGTTACAAAAAATAGGAACAAATTTTTAGGCTTGGAACACATTTTGATGCTTTTTTGATAGCATTTTAAGATTTACTTCATTATGAATTTGTTAACTAGGGCAAAATACTGATATTGACCACTTGCAGGTTCAGTCCAGATGTAGATTTATGTATAGTACACTGCAGGTAGAGAACAACTGAGACAATCATATACATGATAGAGAAGAACATGCAACAGAGATTACAAATGGTACATGATAGTAGAAATAGCATATTACAGTTGAAGCAATTGTACAATGTTTACAAGAGAAAACTGTATATTATTTACAAGTGTTAACATTACAGACAAGGAATGTAGTGTGTCTTAATAAGGTGCAATTACACACAGAGGTCACTTTGTATCTCTCGGAAAGTATATGTAGAGAGTAGAGAGTTGGGGAAGTTTAAGTGATGCCACATTTATGGGGGCATTTGCACTTGGCTTGTTTAAAGAGAAAAGAAGGACCTTTAGATAATTAGCAATACAGACACTGTAGCACAACTGAGTAAACAAACACAAACAGTGCAGGCTAATAAAATGTTTCTAACACAAGAACATGTCAGTAACACACAACTAACTCTTTCCACAGTAAGAATATGCTCTCTTGATTGTTTAGAAAAAAGAAGCGTTTGGATTGTAGTCTCTTCTATTAGATTATAAATGTAAACACAGCAGTTTCAAAATTATCATTCATATTTAAGTTTCTTTACACTGTTATGCACTGCCATTTAGTAGGTTTGCTAGTATGAATCACGTGACAACTGATCTACACAAAAAATGAAATGACCATGGTCAGTTTTATGAAAAATCTCACCATCTATGCCACACTTTATGGTTTAAAAGAGAGCCAGGATTTGTGGACATTTGAGGATAAAATTTGTACTCCTGTCATATGTATGCTCCAGTCCTGAGAGCTGAAAAGCTGAACTTTGAAATGCTAGTAATGATTATGCAGCCACAGAGTAGATTAGGATGAACTAGTTAGTCCTGGTTGCACTTACTAAGTAGTGTCTTATTCTGTACAGAGTCCCTAGTTTAGTATTACATTTTTTTTTATTCCTATGATTATTTGGTCTTTTATGGAGAAAATATCATTGATGGTGGAGCCTATGTGCTTCATTTCATAAATATCAGGTATTATGGTTTGGATGAGGTTTTTATTTTGATTTTTAGGGAAATGGGAGCTTTAGTAATAACAGATACAAAACAGAAGGGAATTACTTTTAGTTGCACTTAGTAATATATTTGAATATTGTAGTCATTATGACCTACGGTGTCAAAGACATTTGGCAGATGAAACAATCCCCATATAGCTTCACCTGAGTTTAGTTTTTCTGTGATATAGTCCATTTAGCAAAGCTTCCTTAACTGAATAACATTTTGGAAGCCATGTTTATGAATATGTAAATGAGAATATGTTTCACTAAGTGGATTGAGGGATATTGGTGTATTATGTCTTCTATGATTTTGGATCAAATTTTTGGTACAACTGTGGGACATTAGTTCTGTGTACCCACCTCATTTATGAAGTGGTATTCTGTTTACTGTCTTCCAAATGGTGCACACAATGCCTTATTTTATGCCTTATTTGTCAATCCTGTTGGGAGGTGGCAAAGGAATTGCCTGTCATTTTTTTCCCCAAACATCTTTTTTAAATTTTCACATATGACAAAGCCAATCTTACATTTATATAAATGAAAAACATACAAAATGATACCACTTTGGTTGCAGTTTACCTCACAGACACCATTGAAACAACTGTAGTTGCAATCATTATACATCCCTTATAAACCATCCAGTCATTGTCAGATAAGCATTATATGGCTCATTCAAATCCTGCCTCTTAAATCTCATTCCTGCTCTGCATATACTGTTCCCACAATTCCCATTTTTTCCTAAGTAGTTTGCTCCTTCTCATTTCTAAAGATCCCATTTCCAGTTTTTTTATCTCTGTTACTATATTCACTACTTCTAATAAAGTTTGTTTAGACTTTGATTTCCATTTTCTAGCAATTGCTTTTTTGGCAGCCACCACAATTAGACTCAGCAAGACTTTACTATGTCTAGGCAATTCTGATTCTGTAGCATAATTCAAAAAAAAAAAAATCATCTCCCCAGTCAGTCCAATCCACTCACCCAGTTTTTCTGACAGAGCAGTCTGCAGGTAATCCCCAAAGTCTGCTAGCTCATTATACTCCCACCTCTTTCTTGCTCATCACACCTCCAACATTTGCTATCCACCTGAGGAAAAATTCTTTGTGAAGTCCACTTGGGGTATAGAAATATGGGTCTATATCATATCATATATCATCGAAGTTCTCTAACATCGAATATTATTATAGCAAACCCTAAACACCAAAGTGTGCAAACATTGAACAGTCAGAATAGCGAATTTTTCCCTAGAGAAAAAATTCACTATTCTGAGAAACATACACACAGCACAAATACACACAAAAAACAGCCATCCACACACATACACTTAAAATCCTACACCTAAACTAAACTTTACATACAGTACTAGCTATCCACTTACCATAACCCAACCCTAACCCTAAGGTCCGTCACTATCGCACACTCACCTCACCCGCGCCTTAACCCTAACTCACCTAACCTGCCCCTAACCTACACACAATCGCACACTTACCTGAACCCTTGCCCTAACACTAACATCCACACTTACCTGACCTGCTCCCTAACCCTAACTCACCTAACCCGCCCCCTAACCCTAACCTACACACAATCGCACACTTACCTGAACCCGACCCGTAATGCTCCAACATATCAAACGCTGAAAACAGCGAAGCCACAGCAACAGCCCACTGAATTCTTTCCCTGGGAAAGAATTCAATGTCCTGCACCTTCGCTGTTTTCAGCGTTCGACATTACGAGTTTGATATCATAACATTTGATGTTAGACAACTTCGATGTTATAATATAGACCCTAAAAATACCTATGTGAACACTTTCAGGCAAAGATCCTAAATCTTCTAGACTTTGTTGCATATTGGGAGATATACATATATCCCTCCATTTTCTCCTTGTGAAGTGCTTACCAATCTCTCTTCCCAATCCTTTCTAAGCTCATCAGATTGATTCTTATAATTATCATGCAATATTTTATATACTTTTCTAATTATTCATTTTTTAATTCTATTAAAAACTCTACCAGTGCTGGTCTTTCATTTAGGAGCCCCCTACTTCTTTCTCTTTGGCTATATTCTGATATTAATCTTTGATAGGGAAGGCAATCTCTAACCTGCAGTCCAAATAAATTCTTGGCCTCTTCCCATTGTATTATCTTTCTCTTTCTAGTTATTTGCAACCAATACCTTGGTTCCTTTGCTAGTTTTCTTCAATAAATTCCAACTCACTCTTGCCTATTATCTGTACCCCTGACTACAGTCATTCCTATTGGCAAAAATCTCTTTTCTGCATTCTCGTGCTGGTTTGGTTCTTAGAATACTCCATGCTATTTTATGAATATAATACTCTGTATGATTTTAGTTGTTCTCCTTAAGAGTTTGCATCCAAAATACCAATCTCTCCTTATTTCTTGAGCTTCCTCCCTGTCATCATCATTCCTTTCCACCATGAATTATAGTTTTCTGCTTGTGTGATGTATAAGAGCCTTAACAGTGTTGCTCTAAAATGCCCCTTCAAATTAGGTAATCCTAGTCTGCCTTGTTCTATTGGTAGAATCAGTTTATCCCACTTGACCCTTGGTGTCTTCCCTTCCCAGATAAAATCCTTCAACTCCTTTTTAATTGCTATCCACAACTTTTCCTCTGGTTGATAAAAGTATGCCTGACCTATGTATAAGACTAAAGGGACTAAAAACATTTTAATGGCTTGTATCTTCATATCCATATCCATATAACAAAACTTACAGTTTCTCAATTTTTGTATTATATTCTATTTAGTCTCTTCCCCATATCCTTAGCTGCCACCACAGAGTAATTTCTAATCCATATTCCTAAATACTTCATTTTATCTTGTCCCCATAAATATGGATATTGTTCGACCAGTTTGTGTGTGGGTACATAATTTACTGCTATTACCTTTGTTTTAGCTTCATTAATTGTGTATCGCGAGAATATTTGAAACTGTCTTAAAATGTTCCACAGCACTGTAATGTCCCTTTCTGGTTTTGTCATGTATAAAATAGCATCATCTGCAAATGTAGCCAGCTTTTCCTGACTACCATACCAATTATATCTTTGAATTTCTGAGTCCTTTAATTTCTTTGCCAATGGTTCTAAATATAATGCAGACAACAAAGGGGAAAGTGGACAACCCTGCCCTGTCCCTCTACTCAAGCAGAAATTATTGGAGAGGACCCCACCCACTTTAATTTGTGCCTCTGATCCCTGAATTACCATGCATTTTGATACATTTAGGGTACAGTTATTGTAGCAAGCTGAATCATGCTCTTACTTTCTAAATAAATTTACACATTGTGAATACACTTGCTTTGTTTAGTGTGGGCTATTGTGGTTTTGACATACTGATTTGCAATGAATGGGTAGGAGTGTCTAGGGTAAGAATTATAGTTTCAAATTAACTTTCTAGTAACAAAGAAGCTTCCTTTTTAGATGAATTTTGAAAAGGTATTAGACTGATATTATTACTAGTTTTAAGTATTTTATTTACTGATAAAGTACCAGACATTTTTGAGAGAGAGGTTTGATGGATTATCAGTATCAAAGTAACATTTTTTGTAGTTTTAATAGTATTTTTACATTTATTTCTTAGGAGCTTGTAATGTTCTAGTCTGGCCTTTGTAATACCGGCAGGAGTTGCCCAAGCCTTGTTTTTTTCTCTTGTTAGTGTTTTAAATCTTTAGACATCAACAGCTGTGATGAATGTTTTACTTTATTATTTTAGTGGAGTTAACCAGTCCAGGATGGTTTTATTTACCCACAGATGTAGTGAGCTGCTTCATCTAAATTATGTAGATGATCTCCAATATATTTTCTAAAATATCCAGTTAAGGTGGTCATTGTTAATATTTTTGAAACTTCATACAGTGATGTATCTGTGACAACTATTAGGTTTACTGAGATTTCAGATTAAGAATGTAGGGTTATGACTAGTAACAGTATCTGCAAGGATACCAGCTGAAGTTACATGTTCTGCATACAGAACAGTATCCAGTCTGGTATGCTAGTTATTTTATTGCATTTATCCCTATGTGCTGGCAAGGTAATTATTTATGTTAGACCACTGAGAATTGTGACCTTTCAAAATGGTCTGATTGTGCAGACATTCAGATATAATTTTGTTTTTTCTCTCTCTTTTCTAATATATGTTTATCCCACACTTCCTACCAACTATTAGCCTCCCACAGCTTTCTGGCCAAAAGGCAATCATGGGATACTGCCATTCAGGTATGCATCAGAAACATACCTCTCAAACTCTTAGTGGAAGAAATCTGGACAAAGCCTAAAATAATGGGGGTACAAAGGTTCGAAAATAGAGACAAATTCTAAATATTGCTCTTATAAACTTAACAAGTTACTAGAATAACATGATTTGTGCTTGCATGCATTTTCTGAAGGATATGAAATCTGAAACTGAAATGTATGCCAATATTTAGTGACTTCAACCCTAAGCAAGTTGCAAGAAAATAACAAATTTTGCTACAAACAGATAATCAAAAATATGAGTCAAAATCTGGACAGTTGAGAGTTAAGATCAGAAGCTTTCTATTTTTTTTAATGTTTATCTCCCTTTGCTTTGGCAGTTGACATGATGTGTGTGTGCTTACAGATGGGATGGCCCTGCAATGGCCTATGACAGCAGGTGTTGCAAGCCCTGCACATTTTCTCTAGTAGGTGTGAGTACTGCAGGAAGTCGGACTGGGTGCATCCCCCAGGATGAATGTGCTGGTGCTGGCTGATCCCTCCCATCCTCCCCTGCCCAGATCCTCCATGACTCTAGCTGTGGGCATTCTGCGTCTTTCCCAGGGCTTCATCCCTCTACTCCACAAAGACTAGCTTGTTTTTGTTTTTCAATCTCTTCTTTTTTTTCTACATGCTTTTTGTCTGTATAATATGAAATGGTTTGAACACCATAAATGCAGGTGCTTTGTCTCTGCGTTTGCTTACAGTGGCATGAAACACTTGCTACATAGAATATTGTTTGGAGATAGTATTAATATCATTAATATTATTAATATTTTTTCACTTACTAATTGTGATTTGAGTTGTGTTGTGTTGTGTTGGTAAAATTCCTTTCATGGCCAATTTAGGCTTTGTTTCAGATGAAATAACTGAATTGTGTGCTTTTGTGAAGGCTTCTTATTGTAATTCCTTGAAATTTCCCTCACAATCCTCCACAACATGCTGCTAAGGAATGAAGTTGCATCTCATGTTGTGGCTGACCTGATCAGTCTTCTGTGACTAAGAGTTTATACTTCATAAGTCTAGGCAAGCATGCTTTCATCAGCGTTCTAGCAACTGTTCCACACTAGTGACTTGTGTACGTTATGCAAGCTGAGACAAATGACCTCACAAAGTGATACACAATGTCAGTTGCAAAAGAATGTTTAGATGTTGGCTGTCTATTATTGCCTAAGTTGGGAAAGGGATGAAGTAAAAAGGAGAGCAGTGTTTTGCTAGAGTTCAGCTAAAGAAACATATTACAGTGGTAGAAAAAAATGCATTCAGGACATAAAGGGGAAAAGAATTTGGAGCTCATCTTCTATATAGCAAACCTCAAGGCTTATCCATATTGGAATAAAAGTTATTGGGATTGCAGTGTTTTATTAACCATGGTCTTTTCTATTGTGTAACATATAGGGAGTCCTTGATCCAGAAATAATTTCCCCATGGAATTACTTTTTCATCATGGATTCACATCAGTGTTTTTAATGCAGTCTATTTTAATGTGTGTAAATTTACCTCTCTGGGACAAATATTGATTAGCATTGCCTTAATGTGAAATAGATAACATTATGTTAAATAACATGAAATGTTAAACTTAGGAAGTATTTTGTGAGACTGATTTAAATAATGTTTCAGAAGGCCTACCAAAAACTGTAATGTAAAATAAAAGAATATTGTGAAGGCCATTTTCTGCAAAATATTAATCCATGAATGCTCACTATTCACAGGTCTTAATTAGGCAGTGCTCCTGCATTTACATACTGCCTGCCAGTCATTTCTAAAACTAATGTGGCATCTCTGCTAACAAATGCATAGAAAATCATTGGTCCTTCATCAGGAAAAAAAAATGTATGCACATAGACAACTAGGTATAATTAACTTACAGTAAGTCCACAAATAGGATTAAGGCTTAAACCCTCTAATAGTTGCATAATGAATGCACTTAGGGGTACAGTAGCAATTCTATTTATCTAATAAGAAAGATTTTTTTTGTTTAAAATCTTAAATCTTACTTTAATGTAGACTTTTAATCAGCATATTAATTAAATAACCACAACAATTCATTCGTACCTAGATTTACTCATCATTTTCATCTTTGATGTGTGATAACATGATCTCTTTTTGCCAGGCTGAAATGCATGCAGACATTTTACATTTGATGTCCAACTAAGTTAAAATACAATTTTTTGCATTTTCTGTTTTTTAAAAGATTTCAGCTAAGAGAAAGTATTAACAAACCATGTGATAAGTCCTCGAGCAATGCTATTGTGCAGCCAGAGGAAGGTGTGTGTGTGTGTGTGTGTGTGTGTGTGTGTGTGTGTGTGTGTCTGTGTGTATGTGTGTCTATATCTTTAAGCAGAAACAAAAAAATATGATTTATATTAAAAAGAACTGTTTTGAATATTTACATTATGAAATGCTGGGAAGTTCAAGGTACATGAGCAATTTCAGTGAAATCAGTTTCCAATAAGACACATAAGTCCTAGCAGAGAATGGTAAGAGTCAGTCTTATTTTATTTTATTTATTTATTTAATTTATTTAGCTAATAAATAAATAAATAAAAAAGACACATAAGTCCTAGCAAAGAATGGTAAGAATCTATCTTTATGTAAGGCATTCCTTTTCCTGATTATTCTGCCTAATACATTTTATTTGAATTAATTGTTCTTGTTAGATTAAAAACAGATTTGATATACACTATCTATTGTTATCTAAACTTCAAAATATTTTGTTGCAATTTGTTGATATCAATTCCAGTTTTATTTGGTTATACCACTTGTTTTGGTCAAAATGTCAACTTTTTTGAACAAAAATATGCTTTGAAATTCAGAACTGGTATTGTTTTACTGGTGGGTACAGTAAAAAGAAGCCCTTCTGTATTTAATAATTGAATGCATTTTTTTATCCCTTTGAAGATTTAATGTTGCTGTTCTTTCTTATTAGTATTAGTACACTAATGTAAGTCATGGATACAATTTCAGAACCTTGCTCACACAGCTCTTTGAAGGTCATAACAGCTGCTGAGGATGGGCAAGAGAAATTAGATTTACCCCTAAAAATGATTCACATTCTGAATCTGTTCCTGCACAACAGCTTATGAATTATGATTAATTTTCTTCACACCATTTTCATTTTACAGCTGCAGATAAAGTCAGCAGAAATCCAAGAAAAAGGATTTCAATAACCTTTCATTACAATGAGAAGGCTTCTGGATATATAACCACCAGGACCTTTCAATCGCACAGATCATAATGGGATTTCTAATGTGATACCTTACCTGAAAAAAATGAAAATACAAAGATTGAAAATCAAATGAAAGAAGAAAGACAGAAAGAATTATGCTATGCTTTATTGCAAAAGCAACATGAACTAAAAGTGAACTACTATTGGATTGTATGTTTTAGTGAAAGTGAACTTGAATGACTTCTAATCTAAACTGTACTATAATGTTATCTGTCCCCTTAAAGTGCTATTTTTTTGTCTACAGCTGCACTCTATGACCTATTTCAACTCTTTCTCCTTACCCTCACTTTTTAACAAGTCTTCCCAGGCTCCCCTCTACACACACTGCATAGTTACCCTTATATCTGCTCTCTCTGTCCCTGTCTCTCTCTTTTCTGTCTTTATCTACCTATTCAACCTTTTCAGTGCTTAATAACCTTTTTATCTTCTCTCTCTTATTTTTAATCATTCTAGGTACTCAACCTTTGATTCCCATTTGCTGCCTTGTTTAACACAAGAAACACACCTGAAAATCCACAGTGAACCTCAGCTGGTCTATATTCTATGTATGTTGTACTTGATTCTAACTATATTTTACTGCAAACAACAAGCAGATGGTGTATAACCCACCCTTGTATAAGCTGCACATCACTGAAATGCACTCCACCTCCCCATCTATCCTCTGTCACTCTCTCACATTTCACTAACTTTATTATTTATTTCTTGTTGTATACACTTGGCTGCAGTAGTCTGAATTTTCTCCTTACTGTAACAGTTCTCCTACCTATCCCACTCTCTATCCCATATCTTTATTACTTATTTCTTGCTGTATACATTTGGCTGCAATAGTCTGCATTTTCTCCCTACTATACCAGTTCTCCTACTTATCCCACTCTCTATCCCACATCTTTACTATTTATTTCTTGCTGTTTACACTCAGCTGCAATAATCTGCATTTTCTTACTACTATACCAGTTCTCCTACTTATCCCACTCTCTATGACTCTCACCTCAACAATTCTCCTGGCGCTAATGTTTCCCCTCTAACTTCCCTAGATGACTATCTCTCAAAGTCTAAATCAATGAATGTACTTTAAAAAAATAAAATACAGGATAGGGCTGCTCTTTAAACCTACAGTCTACAACTAACACATTAGTAAAACTATAGAAATAAAATTGTACCTTACTGATTGTTTTTTCCTTAGCAATTTTCTGCTGTGGTCCTACCCACTGTGCTCGCCTGCCCTACCCCCATTCCCACCCACCCCCACTTCAAAGACTTTTACACTTATCCAGGCCAAGCCCCTTAGTACCATCAACCAATCATAACACATTGTCTTAGACACGTGCATCACTACGACCACACCTATTAAGGTATTCCACTCTAATTTCTACAAAGTTCATAATGTTCCCTGTTCTCCAAGTAAACTTTTTACTACACCCAACACCACATTACAGCAAAGACCAACTCTCATTCCAATTTGCACAACTATCCCTAGACAGCCCTAAAATATATAATGCTATCATTGCAAGTTGTACTATTAGGAATACTCCTCACTTTAGCTCATGCCACCTCCCATCATCAAAACCTTAACCCCAAGCTAATTATACAATCTCCCACCTACCTAACCCCTTCAGAAACCAAATCATACATATTTATTGCACCTTCTTTATACAGCACATCTCGTGGACATGGCCCAATTTAGAATTCACCAGTACTATGCAAAAGCCTATATCTCCCTACAATATAACAAATTATTTTCTAAATACCTACAGGTTATCATCCACACAACATCTAAACTCATACTAGATGACAATATACACCCAAATCCTGGCCCAACATCTAACCCCAACTCCACCACCAACCAAGCAATACACACAATATACTCCCTCAGAAAACCAACAGACCTCTTTAAACTCAATATTAACATAAGAAGCATGCTTAACAAAATGGCAGAACTACATGCAGCTCTGTCACTATACTCCCCTGACATTGTGATTCTTACTGAGACCTGGTTAAAGTCATATAATATGGATATTGAATTACTTCCTCCAGGTTACAATATATTCAGGAAAGACAGAACTCATAAAAAGGTGGGGGTATCACCCTGATTTTCAAAAACAACCTTACCGTAGACATTTCAGACATTCTCAGCCCTACCTTCAATAATGCTGAAATTCTATTCACCGAACTAAAACTCAAGTTAAAAAAAACAGCTAAACATAACTGGGGAATAACATTAATGCAGTTGAATCCATCTTCCATTGGGCATCTGATACCCTCCCACAAGAAACAATTATACTAGTTGACTTTAACATAGATTGGTCTACCTGCAACCCCCCCCCCCCCCCCCCCACTAACTATATAAACCTCCACGGCTTCTCCCAATTAATCCATACTTTTACCAGAACAGATAAATCAACCAAGAAAGAGTCAATACTGGATTGGATCCTCACAAACTGTCCATACCTCTCTCACCACTCTAGTTCCCTCCCTGACACTTTTAGCAACCATCTCCCTGCATTTGTGCTTAGACAACAAGTTAAATCTATAAAAACAACCTCCCTTCAACAAATACATTATGCAAAGAATTTTAAATCCCAAGACCTCATAACTGCTCTCTCTCACTGTAATTGGACCCCTATCTCTGATATGCCCCTTAACAATGCTGTTGATTACTTTAACTCTACTTTTTTGAGCATATTAAATAATCTTGCCCCTATCAGAATAATAGGAACAAAGTCCAACTATGCCCCCTGCCTCACCAAAACTACTAGAATTATCCTGAAACATAGGGATAAAGCATGGGAAGCATGGCCTCACAACAAAACTATAGCAAATAGACAGACATACCTCAAACTAAGAAACAAGGCCAAAAAAAAAAAATAAGAATGGATGAGAAAAATCATTACTCAGACAGCCAAACAAAGCACAAATCTAACCCTCAAAAATTATGGGCAGCTATCAATAAAATCCTACAACCAGGAAAAAAAAGTACTCCACCCCCAAATATTGATAGCACCGCAGACAAGATTTCACCAAGTCCATTCTAAACCTCACAAATACCTCTTCACCCACAACATACCCTAATCCCATTGCCTCAACAACTGATCAAAACGGCTTCTCCCTACAACCAGTACCTACTAAAACAATTTCTAACTACTTTACAAAACTAAAACCCACAACCCTAGCAGCCGATAAACTCCCAGCAGAATACCTCAAAATCACAGCCAAGGTCAGTTCTTACCCTGTCTCCCTATTAATAAATAGATCAATAGCTGAACAATGCATCCCAACCCTCTGGAAAATTTCACAGATAATACCACTTCATAAAGGTGGTATACCAACTGAGCTATCCAACTACCAACCAATCACCATACTATTTCCTCTGTCAAAAATTCTTGAGAAACGCATACATTCCCAATTCCTAAAGTATCTCCTAACTAATAATCTCCTGGCAAAAACACAGCACATGTTTCAACTCAATCACAGCACCACCACAGCCCTTATTAGCTTTACCAACACTGTAAATCAACAAAGGAGCAACGGTAACCTGGTCTCACTATCTTTCTCGATCTGTTGAAGCCATTCTACACCATCTCCCATTCCAAAAACCTAACTGTAGTCTCAAAACTCAGCTTAAGTAACTACACACTATTATGGTTTAAAAACTACCTATCTAACCATCAACAAGCTGTAAAATAGAAAAACTCTCTATCTCCTCTCCTCCCAGTAAACTTAGGTGTCCCACAAGAATTGATCCTTGGACCACTCCTCTTTACAATATTTGCCAAATACCTCCACAAAGCCACCCTCCATACCAATCTGGTCTAGTATGCCAATGACGCCACACTTATCTGCTCTGCCCCCTCTCTTTCACTTCTGCAAAAAATTACCCAAGAATCCTTTTCCACCATAGAAACATGGAAATCTGACTCACAGCTAATACTTAACCCTAAAAAAATATAACTAATGCTATTTCATCCCTCAAATGCCACAGACCCCCATTCCCCCATTTAAAATAATCTCCTCAAACAATACCTTCATCTCACCGTCACTCAAACCAAACTATTAGGAGTTACCATAGATAATGACATTAAATTCAACAAACATATTGCACAATCAATAACAAAAGTCCATAAAAAACTTGGACCCTCTACAGATGCAAAAACTACATTACCAATAACAGTAGAGCCACCATCGCAAAAACCCACCTACTCTCCATGCTTCTCTATGCTTCCCCCACACAAACTAACCTACATAAAGGAGACTTAAATTAACTAGCTGTTATAACAAAATCTCAAAGTTTGCTACCGACTCAGCTTTCAGGACCCACCATTGGCTAGCCCTGAAACAACTAGCCTGGCTGGAACTTCCAAACCTCCTGATCTATAATCAGCTTATAATTGCACATCAGATCCTATACCACCACCAAAACACTCCATCACAAAAAGGCCACTAAATCACTACATCTTCTAAGATCCAGCAACAAAGCACTAGTTGAAATATCCAAAAGCAGGAGTAGTTCAGGTGACTCCCTCTACTCTAGTGCCATTGCAAACATATGGAACACCCTTCCTTTACAAATTAAGATCCTAGATAGAAAACATAACTTTAAAATCCTTCTCCAGTCCTACTTAACCAGCTAATGGAAGTGCACTTGCTCAGACCCAGGATAAACTCCACTAGATCAATATCTTATTCTACTCCAGGTACCACACAAGGCTTCTTCACTTTATTCCACATACATACATACAGACACTGGCTGGACTATTTCTCAAGTGTTTTGCTTGATCCTACAATGATACCTTAAGGGGTTAAGGGTATATTCACCTTCAATCTACTATCTGCTCTATTTTCCGTTTATCTACTATCTACTCTATTCTCCCTGGATAACTTTTTATGCATATGCTTGCACATGTCCTTCTTATCTACTGTCTACTCTATTTTCATTGTACTATCTACTTGTTTCTACTATCTACTCCATTCTTCTTCTATCTGCTACCTACTCCAGTCTCTAGGGATAACTCGTTATGGATATTTTTGCATGTATTTTTAAGTATAATTGCATCTGTAGGTTCATGTATTGCCAATACTGTACTGTATGATGATTTTCTCTAAAGATATCTCTCTATGCATATTTTAGCATGTATATTTGTAAGTACATTAGTATTGTGTATGCTGCTGTACTGCCTTTTTTATGTGTGGAGCTTTTCTCCCTGGGCCTCTGCTGAAAATGGGCAACTTGCCCAGTCGGACTCTCCGGGTAAACAAATGTAAAATAAATAAATAAAATAAACAGAATAATGTTATTTTCTGTATATTTTAGTGGGACTGTCCCACGTTGTAATTGCACCATTACAATTGTATTAATTTATCTGCTTTTTTTTTCAGTTTTGAGTCTGTGATATTGTGTCATGCTTTTGTTTCACAAAGTGCAGTTACTGTATTCTTAGTTTGTTTTCTGTTTTATGGTATGCACTTTCTTATGTTGCATTTGATATCAGTATGTGCATTTTATGTGATCCTACAAACATGTTTAATTGCTACTTCTGTGCCACTTTTGTCCATACCTGCTATAGTCAATGTATATTAAGCAAGCTTGAATCAACTTTTTATCACTTTGACAAAGAAATTATCCAAGATGCCATAAAATGTGATTTATTCCTGTTATAGTTAAAAGTATCCCTTTTGCAATAATCATAGGAAACTGCATTCTTTTTTTTTTATTAAGACTGTTAACTTCTATTTCTGTTTTCATGTTGTAAAAGTCTGGTTGACTTCACCTTTCTGGCACATCATTAGTAATCCATCCTTCATACTTAGGGTGGTATTAATAATCATTGCATGGATGTGTTAAGGCTATCCACACTGTCTGCAAATGAATGCAGCTTAGCAGTGATTCATAGTGGCCGCATACACTAACAAGTGATGGCTGTGAATAAACCTGAGCAAATGAATGCATAATGATCTAAATGAGCAATGGTGTAACCCAGTATATGCTAATGAAGCATTATCTTGCCTTTTTGCGATTTATAGTGAATTTTTGTCTGCTTTTCTGCACTGTCAGAAGATGCGTTATATAAAGGAGAGTCTGACCAATCCTATTTAATTTGGAATCCACAAAAATGCTGTCACTTGCTGCTAGCCTTGCAATTTCCCAGTGTGAGCTGCTTGACTTGGCTGAGCCAAAACTGCTTAACCCAGTGGTGCTCCCTGACCACGAAGGTGGACATATAGGCAGACAATAACTCACTACAACTTTGATAATCAGGTGGTACTTTATAGGTTTAGAGTAGACATGGATATCTAAGGAGTTTTAGTGAGTATGTATGACCCCCACGGGGGGGGGCATTTCCTATTCCTTTGGATGCTAAGGTATGTATAGTACTCTCTATACTTGCTACAGGGATCTTTCAGGGACAGACTGGGAACATGCTAGGTATCTCATAGGCTTCTAACTTGAGGATGCTGCAGCAGTTCAAGGATGTGCTCTTGGCATGTGTGGATTAGTACAATTATTTCTCAGTGTCACCTCAGGAACGAGCTACGACTGTGGATGCCTTTTATAAAGTGGCAAGTTTTCCAGAGGTACTCAGTGTGATTGATTACACCCACATTTCAATTAGGACCCCTTCTGGTCCATGGGATGAGCTGGACCACAATAGGATTATCATTCCATCAGTTGACAGATAGTGTGCGATGCATGGAGTGCATCACCAACGTCTCTGCCCAACATCCTGGCAGTGCACATGATTCTCACATGTGACACACTAGCTTACTCTACCACCTCTTCCTGCATGCTAGGATGCCCAATGGTCATCTTGTTGTTAAGTGGAAAAACATTGTCTTCTTTTTCATATTGTATTTAAATAGTTATTCATGGTAACATGTATTGCTGAATACTAAACCACTTTTCCTTTGTTTTCTCCCCCCTTCTATCTCTCTCTCTGTCTCTACCTCTTTTTTTTTCGTCTTCCAGTGATGCTGGAAATCCACTGGAACCATGGCTAATAACACTCAGGAGAAATCCAATTTGAGCTGCAGAAGACACCTAAACATAGTTATGTCACAAATCCTGTATTGTCATCCAGAGAATCTTTTGACCTCCTTAAGAGTTGGTTTAGGTGTCTGGATAAGTCTGTTTACTGCATGTTGCATTCTGCACAACCTGATCATGTATTGGTCTGGTTGTGTAGTGACTTGTGCTGGTACTGCAGCTTCCAGTTCCAGTCCCACTGTGACTAATAATGACCAAATGACAGCAGTAGTAATGCAGCATGCTTGTACACAGCATATGGTTGCACAGGTAATGAGGCAGTGTCTAGTCCAGAGCTATGGTCTATGACATTTCAGTTAGTGTTTCCTTTCTTGTAAAAATACATAGAGTGTAATTGATGCATGCAGTGATATGGTTATGCTGTGTGGTGCATGGTCTACTGTCATTGTTCATCAGACATTCTTTCTCATCTTTAAACAGTGTGTGTGTGTGTGTGTGTGTGTGTGTGTGTGTGTGTGTGTGTGTGTGTGTGTGTGTGTGTATATATATATATATATATATATATATATATATATTTTTTTTTTTTTAATTTCAGAACATTTTCTCATTATTACTTATAAAAGGCATGCCTGCGTTCTCACTGACTCCTGTTCATTGATATCATAAGGCATCATATAAGTAATAATCTCATTTTTTAACTGATTTGCAGAATACATTCTAGTGAGGTGGTTTACCTAAGCACTCATGTGGTGAATGTCCTCAAATAGTTCAATTACTAAAAAAATGTTAATTTGTTTTTTAACATGAGTTCATACCTTGCATTTAAATATATACAATATTTTCTCAGCTCAAAGTATTTGTTGCCTGTTGAGGTGCTGCACATCAGATTATTTTATTTTGTCATACACAATTTGTGTCCTCAGAGACAAACCATATAATTTGTGCAGTGGTGAGGGTGAAGTGGCAGTAGTGTTTGTTTACATGGCAGGTTACTCATGTTAATATGTAATGTTCTCATTACTGTGTTTCCATGAGAAGTTGTGTATTACTACTTTTAAGTTGTAAGCAATTGCCAGCTATAAGAATTGTAATGCGCAAAGCATTAATGCTGTTAATGACTGCAACCATATGTTATGACATACAGCTTTCTTTCCACTATTTCATGAGGTTTTAAGCAGTACCATTACAGGAATGAAATGCATACAGCTGAAAAGTGTCTTAAGCACCCACTTATTTTTTTTAAAGCATATTTCCTTTTGAGTAAAACATTAACCTGTGTTTGTGAAGGCCATATTGTAAGTGACAGAAATTTCACACTTGAATCACAGTAGGTCAAGGTCACATGTGGCATACACATCTCCTAAATATAGGCTAAGTGATGGTCCAAATGATTTTGAAGAGGGGCTGTCATAAGGGCTGAATGGTGAGTTGGTCTGATGCCATGATCTACTTGATGCAGGTGATCATACAGATGCTGATCTGACAGTACTTTGAGAATGTGATTAGGACCTTGAATGAGATGTTTGCTAGTTGTAGATGAATGCTGATATAGCCTGCATGAAATTTGTTGTACTCGTTCCCCTGGACTAATTACAATACTTTCTTGAGAAGCACTTGTAGTCTAATGTGATCTGCTTCCATGCATCTGGAAAGTACATCAACTTCTTCCCCTTCCAAGACTGCCTCCTACTTGTGTCTGATAAGTCCTAACTAGTTAATGAATGGAGGCAGCCACAAATGCTTGGTGTGCCACCATACTACACATCAATGTGGTCATGACATTATCCTTACTTTGTGCTATTTCCAAGTAGTGCTGGAACTCCTCACACATACCCTGGAGGATATTTTCCAGCTAACTGTCTGTGGCAGTACTCTGAGCTGTAACAATGTCACAGCACATTTGCTACAGGGCAGCCAGTGCTTTACATCTTTCCTGGGGTAGCTGCAACAAATTCCTGCACCTTTCTCTCTTTGTAAGGGTATCACAGTAGACACTGTTATCTCTGAATGTCTGCCATCATCCTGAAAGTATTCATCTGTGTTTAGAGACACTGCTGTAGAGGTGCATGGGTTCTCCTCCTGTGCAAACTGGAGTGTAACTTCAGCTTGTGCTTGACTTTGTGATGCATTGTCACTTTTTGTAGAGGTACTAACATGTTATGGGGTGTGAGATTCTGCCATTAAACCTGGGCACTGCATGCCACTTTCCTTAGGCTGCCTTATAAACATAACTGTTATCATCATCATCATCATCATCTTCAACAGAGATTTTGCTGGTATCTTCCAAATTATTGGTATAGTGGAACTGTTTGTCTCTACTGCTGACCCTGTAAAAATGGTTTAAAAACATTTCTAATAAAGAAATAGCATACAATACTGCCTTCATTGTCTTTCTACTTTCTGTGTAGATGTAGAAGGTTCACCTATTAATAGTAATTATGTGCTTAATGTAATCATTCTCTATTTAAATATATGTTACTGTTTTTAAACTAACCTTTCTGAATAGATGAGTATTACGACTGCAGACTTTTGTAATAGCCAGTGCCCATACCACCTCTGATTATTCCAGTGACATCATCCTCTCTGTCATAGTCATCCCTGTGCATAGACAAGAGTTATTCATCACCTGGAGTTAATAGGATTGTTAAAGCCCAACACCCCACCCCCAGTACTAGTATGGACAATTGCATTCTGCTTCACCTTGCTTCTAGCATGTCCCACCATATTAAGCCAAACTGCTCTAATTAAACCCCTCTCAAAGCAAAGCATCCCAAAAGATACCTCTCATTTCCATCCAATTTCCATCCTCCCAATCCTGTGCAAATTTCTTGAAAAGATGTTCTGTACCCAACTCTCTGTGTCTTTGTCCGGCAGTATCACCTGCTCTCCTCCAAAAAACATGGATTCTGGCCCTGATGAAGTACTATGACAGCACTTTGGTTACTAACTGATGGCATCCTGCTAAACTCTGATAGTGGCCTCCTCACATGTGTCCTATTTATAAATGTGACAAAAGCATTTGATTTCATTGACCACTATCTTCTCCAAGACACAATAACTGAAATTGGTATCAGTGCTGATGCCACTCTCTGCTTTAAAAACTTCCTCACTGACAGAAACGTCAGAGTTAAATAGGATCCTCCAAATCAGAATCTGCTCCTATTACCAATGTGCACCATAAGGATCCATTTTTGCCACACTCCCTCTTCTCCACAGTCATTAACACACTTCTTTGCGACCTCCCCCATCTCACACATCATCTATGCTGATGACATGGTCATTTACCAACCAGGTCACTGTCATAGGTCATTCGATGGCAACTCCAGTCAGACTTACATGAACTCCACCAATGGCTCATAAATCACAAACTACTTCTCAATCCCACCAAGACCAAAACAATGCTTTTTTGGAATTTCACAGAAAATTCACTAAGCACCTAACTCATTAGCTCCACCTTCAAATACCTAGGACTACGGCTTGATCAGTCACTAAACTTTAATTGCCACATAGACAAAATGAAAGTCAAAATAAACTCCCTTTTCTTCTGGGCCAAAAAAAGATCTCCACTTTTCTGTCCTAACTAGCCAGAGCAGCCATTAGCAAATGAGTTCTCCTTTCTCACCTTGAATATGGGCTTCCAATTTTTGCTTCTGCCACCAAGAAAAACATTGATACACACCAGACTATTCCTAACAGCATCCGCTGATTCATTACGTTTGCCTCTCTGTGGGCATCACTTTATCACCCTAAAAAAGCCAAATGGCTACCATAAAACAGAGATCTGATCTTATTTTAGGATCCCACCAGTACAAGCTACTCCAATGCTGCACATTTATTTCCTGTGCAGCTAGACTTTATAGATAAAACTCCTCATAAAACCTGAGACTACTCACAAGCCACACCAGTTGTCATTATCCCTAGGGCAAACTTTACAGCACTGTACATGCTTTCTCCTCTCAGGCAACTACTCTTTGGCAAGCTCTCCCCATCAGCATTAAGGAAATCATTACTTACTCCAAATTCAGAATGCAAATCAAAAGCTACTTCTTTATCCAAGCTAAATGCTCCTGCTACAACGCAGGACATATCACCTAACCTATCTCCTTTACAAGTCTCTTCTCTTCTCTCAAGATTTACTGAAGATTGACACTCTTTAGAAACGAATTTATATATTGTACATTACACTCTGCTTGTTTGTACATTGCACTGTGCTTGTTCACTAGAATGTTCTGTGTAATTAGTCTGAACTACTGTGTTATTGCTTCCATTTCTGGGTTTTTTTTGTGAAATAGTTTGTATTTCACCCAGGCTGGGCTTGAAATTGGTTAGTAGTGATCAGTGCACTACTCTGATAAACAAATACCAATAAAATAAAATATAATTTGCCTTTTTCTTGCGCTGTATTAATGTGCAGTTTCTGTCAGCCACTGCATTAATGTCCAGAACAGCTTGATTCCAGTCCTTTCAACTTTGTAGGCCCCTTTACCAAACAGACATAGCTGAAGGTTTTTCTCTGCCATGATCCATTGTTTTGCATCATTACTGCACATGAAAAAAAGACCTCAGACATACACAGAAAACTTTTGATGTAATCATCAGTCAAACAAAACAACATTGACCATGTGTGCCTGTCATCCTCCTATAAAAAAAATTACATAACACAAATACATAATTATATACACATGCAAAATTGTAGCCCACCCAAGTAATTTGTGCTACAATAATGTCTGCATTATCATAAATACATTCAGAACAGAAAAAACAGTCACTTTTTACTAGGTTCATCCTTCCCATAGCCAGTACTGTTTTCATGTATTCAGAATACTGTCATCTTTCATTCTTCAGTTACACTCAGAAATCTCCACATAAAGACATATGTATGTCAGCCAACAGCACATCCTTACCACTTCAGTGCTTCACAAATAAAACACGTTTACACATAATAATTAAATGACACCAAAGTAAATAATTTTTCTTAGAAATCACTAATCATTTCCACTGCTGATGTAATGATTTTCCACTTACAAATGACAACTTTATAGTATTCTCTAAAGGTATGGTAATATGCCCGTCAAATTAGTAAAATAAACATTTCTTCAATAGCTCACTAATTTTAAATCATTTTGAAGTGTTTCATATTAAATTAAAATATTTGTATTATTCTTTTCTTACTTTAAGAAGTCCATGATATCATGTTATTTTTTACTTAACTCGAGTAATAGTAAGTTAATATGGTGGTCTTACACTGTTTCACATAAATTCATGTCCATTTACACATTTTGTATGCTAATTAGGCACTTTTACATTTATATCTATGAATTGCAGTAATATGCAATAGCGTAGCTGGGGCAGAGTGACAGGGGCAACTGCCCAGGCACAGAGTGTTGGGGGCATGGTCAGTCGATCCTGATCTCTTTTTAATGCAATACCAGCTTTCAAAGCTTGTATTGAATTTGCTGTCAAACCTGAGTGCTGTAGAACAACGTGTGTGGGTTAAACTGTAGCAATGTAGCAATTGTTTGCTATATTTGTAAAAAGCAGTTTACTATAGTTTCAAAGAAGATTTTTTTTTAATAAAATGTGTTCAAGGAGGGTTGGAGGCAGAGCATTGAAATGGGACCTGAAATGGGTGGGGCAGGAGGTAGCGGAGTATGTAGTGCAGTTGGTGTGCCATTAGAAGGAACATCCATTTTTTTTGTACTTCAGTGGAAGAGTTTGACTGCGTGTGTGGCTGCAACTGTAATATGACAATGACTACAATGTAGTGATCAGTTTAATATAATAAAGTGCTTTTTTTGCTCCTCATTTGAAGACCTGAGGATATGGGGAAGTGGTTCATGGTACCAACAAAAGGCACTGAACGAGCCATAAGTTCTTCTGGTAATACATAAATATGTATGGCCACTTATGTATGTAATTCATTCTTAGCTGCTCATGAACGAGGCCTCAGGGTATTGTGAATGCACAGTGGACAGTGGTGCAATCTTCAGTAGTCCCAAGCAATCTCCAGCATGCTGTGGGAACAAGGAGCTAACCTCAGATATGCTCAATGCTGAATATATTTAAAAAAATGGAGTCATATGTATTTCAGTTTGCACATAAATAAAGTAGAACCTTTTTCCATCTAACATCAGGCATACTTTCTCAGATCAACACACTAAACACTTAATAAAATTTGGTAATCAAACACATAAGAATATGTATTTCTGTAACCACATCAACCCCAAAAAATGCTGCTGCTGTACTGCAGGAATAAATGACATTCAGGTGTAATACTTTATAAAAATGTAACTAAGGCAATGCCTAACAACTGTAGATAATACAAAGAAAAAATGATGATTGCATACTGTTTTTACACTCTGTATAAATGAAAAGTGAATATATTCCTTCAGTAAAAAACATGTAGGTGACAAAGCATTTTTAATAAAATCAAACTTGCTAGTAGTAGCAGTATCTGGTCTAATGTCCCTGCTGGTTAATTGGGTTTGGTTAAGGTGATGTCACATCTCAGAGGGAGTGGCTCCAAACCTGTGAACCACAGCCCTGCTCATCCTTTCTTCATTCTGGTTCTGCCAATTCAAGTGATAGCAGTACCTGTGAAGGCATGAGGTCATGCTCTAAGCTGGTCAAACAAGGAGACCCTAATAATGGTCTATCTTCTTTGGAACTCATATCTGGATAAGAACCAGGCATGCACAAGAAGAAGTGGAAAAAGATTGATATCTGGTAGGTGCTGGGTGAGCGCCTGTCATCCCTGATAAGGATCACCCACTCTGGCCAACAGTGCCGCCATAGGTAAGAGGATCTACGGAAGCAAAAGCTCAACCAGCTGGCTGAGTGGGTTGACCGGGTAATGAAGAAGACCAGAGTTCTCTAGCGAGTATTATTTTTTTTGGTCATATTAAACATAGGTTTAAAAAATAAACCATGAGAAGGTTGTATAATTGAATGTCTTTGCTAGAAGAAACATGTGTAATTGCAAATATGTATCTATAATGTTATTATAACAATGCAAAAAAAGCATAAATATATCTGTACACAGAACTGCATCTGTTGTTGTTTGTCTTTTCGTTTTTTCCCAGTTAGGGGTCGCCACAGCGGAACTCTGGTCTGCTAATGATTGGCAGTCGATTTTTATGGTGCCGAGTTACCAGCCCGATGCCCAACCTTCAACGAAGGCACGCCCATTTACGCATGTCTTTCGGAGGCCACTCGACCACGGGGAGGACATGCAGACTCCACACAGAAGGCACTCCAGCTGAGAATCGAACAGGAGAACCTCTTGCTGTGAGGCAGCAACGCTACCGCTGTACCACTGCGGCTGCACAGAACTGCATCTGTAATATCAAATATATGGAATGTTCATTGTTTGTATAAATACAAATGTAACATACATTAGTAAAATAACCTGCATATATATGACTGTAAATCACAAATATACATCTACACTTACAGCTTGTTCATGTATTTATGCCTAATAATCTCATGTACTATTGTATGAATCCGTGGTGGTGGTGCTGCGGTAGCGTTGTCGCCTCCTAGTAAGACGCTGTCCGGTTCGATTCTCAGCTAGAGCGTCTTCTGCGTGTAGACATGCGTGAATGGGCGTACCTTTGTTGAAGGTTGTGCATCAGGGCTGGCAACGCGGCATGTAAAAATCAACTGCCAATCATTAGCGGACCGGAGTTCTGCTGTGGTGACCCCTAACCGGGAAAAGCCGAAAGACACAACAACAACAATCTCATGTACTATTGTAGTACCTTAGACAGTAGTTAAATTAAATGCAGACAGTTTTTATAAAGAAATACTTTTGTTTGTGTAGGCCAGAAAAGTATTAATTAGTGTAATAATTGTAAAAGATAGTCACTTATTCCACAATATTAAGTGCACATACAAGGTACCCAAGTTCTCAGTCAGATACCACACCCTAGTCAGTGGATCTCAGGGAGGGGGTGCAGACTGCCATATGAAGTGAATGACCAGGACATAGTTTAGTGAGAAATGACCAGTGGTATTACTTCAATATACATTTTTAAATTATCCCCTTTTATGCTTAGATTTCTTAGGCATAAAACTATCAAAGCACATTTTAGTACAGCTAAGGAACTCAAAAGTTTCTTGAATTGCTATATTTTTGTGTGTGTGTGTTTGTGTGCACCTTCTGGCTGAACACAATTCACAGACTATTGTGTGCAAAGTATAATATTTAAAATACCATTCCAGCAAAAGTGTATAAATCGTTTGCAACTTGCAGTAAAGGAAAGATTGCCACAGTATGAGAATTCAGATACATATTTCAACAAATGCATACTAAGCAAGTACTGCAGTGAATGAAATGCCTTGCAAATAAGTACTAGTCATACAAGTAATATCCAAAAAAGTGAAATAGGGGTAAAGAGCAATTGTATTATGTCTTCTCTTTATGGCTGAGGAGCAGATTGCAACAGGCAACAACAGGAATGAAGAACCACAAAGCTGGATACTGTTTGCAGTATCCAAATACATTTAAAGTAGTATGAGGCATTTGGCTTTCACGTAGTACTTCATATGTGCTTAATGCTTAACCTTACGCAATTTACACTTTTCCTGTAAGTAGCTATGTTTTTCCTTATTCAGTGCTAATAACCTGCACTTAGCTAATTTGAATATATATGCAGTGGCACTCCTCTTAGATAACCTTAATGTACTTGTGAAGTCCCAAACTATGAATACCACCCTTACCTTCATACTTTCATCTACACCTTCAAGGTTAATTATTGTCATCTGCTGTACAAATGTCTTCTAACAGTATCATGTATAATTATGTAACTTAGGATGCAGTGGTGAAGTTGAAGTGAATAACTTTTAAGAACTTTTATTAGTACATCCCATCTTACCTCATAGAACATATTATCTCAGAGATATGGCTAAGATCCAGGCCTTACCATGAACATTTTCTCTTTAATATTTTACCAACTTCTATTTGTTAGCACCCAGCCAACATCTGATTTGGTGGCCCCACTCTTATGGCTATACCATCTGAGTAAACAACTAAAACAAGCCTTAACACACTAAATTATACAGACTTATGGAAGGTTTACTAAACCATGGCAATCTAGTGAAAAGCTAATCAGCTGCCTAATGTAAACATTTTCATGATTCACTTTCGTATGCTTTTATAGGAATTGTGTACTAAAGTAAAACAGTACTTTAGGGTAGAGTGAGTGATGCTGATAAAAATGGTTTAAGAGTTCCCTTGGACAATGAGCATATCTTAAACAAATAGGACAATAGAGAGATGGGTGCATCTGGTTAGTGTTCATTAACTACATTTCTGAGAGTGAAGGATGCCGATGAACAATGAATATTCTATATATTAACACAAAATAGGTTCATAGGTAAGTACTAGGCTGGATACCCTTGAGAGCCATTTATGCCTAGTCAGTTTCCATTTTTTTTTTCTTGAATTAACCTATCTCATTTGGTTAGAGATTGGTCTTACCCATTCCATGGTCAATAATTATATATTACCCCTAATGAGAATAACTAGGATCATACCATAGATAATTTTTTGGGAACACATGCTTGGGAGAAAGCATTTACGAGTTGCCTTTGTCCATTAGTAGTACAGGGGGCAGTGCTAGGGTAATTTTTTGTTTTCCATCATTAGATCCAAGTTGTGCTTGAATACAGACAGGGATGAACTTTGTTTTATGTTGATGGGAAGTCTGTTTCTGTGCAGTGGTATTCTCTGCAAGAAACACCTGTCCCTTCAAACCATTCTGCTGGTGTTGCAGAAGAGGTTTAGGTACCTAGACTGAGTATTTCTGATGCCATTTGACTTGATATGCAGTAAATCCATCAGTACTGGATCGGAGGATACCTTGTATGCCAGACACAGGCCACCTCTTAGCAGTCTGCAGGATACTGAATATAGTGACAGGGCTTTGAGTCACTCCATGTAAGATATATTGTTTAGGCCTTGCATTCTTTTAGTAAGGTATCTTTAAGCGTTTCAGTTGTTGCATATGTCTGGACAGATACATGCCAAAGGAAGAATTATATTCAATGTTTGGCCTAATGAGGGTTGATTAAAGGGTGACAATGACATCCCAAGACCTAGACACAATCCTTTTGTTTATAAGCTGCACAATATAGGACTTTCTTACAACAATGGACACATGTTGGTCAAAAGTTAGGTCTGTTCATGTAAGTTCCCACATCCTGATGAAGTGGGTTATCTCTCAGGGACATATTGTAAATGTGGTAATTTTCTGGGATAAATGACTTCCCAAAGAATACAATAATGCATTTTTTAACATTTAGTTTCAGCCCATGATTTTGACACAAGTTATTTATCTGTGACAAGCCTTCCTGCAGGAAGGCAAAATCATTTGGGGATTCAATGACTGCTCCTAGCTTGCATGTTAGGAAATGGTAGGGAGGAGCCCCTGAACCATGAGTATACGGTTTTAATATTCTGCTGAATAGAATGGGAGAACCTTGACAATGAGATGGCTGCCTTTAAATAAAGATGGTGGGAGGGGTACTTGAGACAATGAGTATTACTGTATGTGGAGATTGATAGACCATTTATTCAGGCTACATACAGCCTTCAACATATGGTGACAGTGGAGCTTTTAGCTAAGGTGACTCTGTGATGTCACCAATCAGACGTAAACATGTGTTCTTCTCATAGGCAGCTAGCACTATGAGTCAGGGCTGTGATGGACCTAAATCACATATTGCAGGTTGTGTTGTTTGATGGATTACCTGGTTATGAATACTGTACTATATCTTAATGTTCTCTAGGAATTAAATTAAGGATTATGCTACAATGCTTCATTCAACCCTTTATATGAAATAATGATATGATGTTAATTATGTATCAAATTAACTACTTAATAACCACTGTGGAAATATGAAGTAATAATTCTGGTTCACTTTTTCCTGAATATTCTGTGGAAATGGCTTACCTGATTGTCAGCTGGTTTTATATCATCCTGAAATAATATTAGAATTCTCAAAATTTTATGTTGAAACGTTTTACAGTCTTTTGGTAAATATCCTGTTCTCAGCTGCTTCTGTAAAATCTAACTGTGTTAGAGACTTATTTTATCATGAATATTTTTTTTTCATCCTAAGAAACTCATACATAAGTATATATAGGATTAAGTAGCTTGTTGAGAAGAGCTCAGAAGTCTACTTTAGAACAAAGCTGCAGTGATAAACCTTGAGAAAGTAAGAGCCAATGGATTTAACTTTGATGAATCGAATGTAACGATGACATTCTTTTTGACTGAAGACAGCTTTCAGTAACCAAAGGATAAATATATTTTCTACTTTGCAAATTGATGGAATACAGGTGTGTGTGTGTGTGTGTGTGTGCGTGTGTTTGTATAAGTAGATATGGGTGTAGATAGCAGTCATATAATGGTGTAAAATAAATTTTCTTCTCAGATATAGTAATATCATTGTTGTTTGTCTTTTCCCGGTTAGGGGTCGCCACAGCGGAAGTACAGTCCACTAATAATTGGCAGTAGATTTTTATGGTGCCGAGTTGCCAGCCTGATACCCAACCTTCAACGAAAGCACACCCATTCACGCATGTCTTTTGGAGGCCACTCGACCACGGGGAGGACATGCAGACTCCACACAGAAGGAACTCCAGCCGAGAATCGAACAAGACAACCTCTTGCTGTGAGGCAACAACGCTACCGCTGCACCACCGCAGCTTAATAGTAATATCATTGTTGATTATATTAAATATAAATTCAAGGAAGCACCCCCTCCCACCTTGCATGGCAGGTACAGGGCTCTGCTCTCCAAAGAAAATTACTTTTTTCTTATTTTACAAAAGTAATGCTGATTTGAAAAGACTACTTTACACAGGATTGTTTCACAGAAGCTGTACCAGTGCATGTACTACTGAACTATTATTTTCATCCTGGTCTATACTTGAAATAGCTTTTTTGAATGCCCCACAACTGCATTGGCACACAAATGGGTAAAAGAGTTACCCATTACTATTCTATGGGTCTGCAGGCAGTATTAGTCTTTAAATATAATAAATGATTAAAAAACGTTTGAATGCCAAAATAAAGGACTCCATATTTTCCCCTACAAGTGGTTGTTGTGTATCTTGTCATCTAATTGCATTTCACTGGAGTTACATGATTATGTTTGCCATTATTATGCCATTATGCCTTAACAGTATAACTGCAGTTTGTCTAGGTAGTGCATTCGCTCTTTAAGTGCATTTCTGCTTTTTTCTTGCTTAGGTCCACTGTGTCTCTTCAAAGTTACCAAACTCATATCACAGATGCCCATCAACAACAGTGCCATGTAACTGTCAACTTGAACGCTCTTAAGTATCTAAACATAGTCAGTATGATATAGTATGAGGAAAGAACACAAATGATAAAAACAACTACAAAGCAGGGACCAAAACCCTTTTTACCCCATATGGGTAGTTTACACCTAGACCCCTAACTTTAAGGTCACTGCACCTCAGAGAAAGAATAATTTCTGACCAACA